>NC_074668.1:23912660-24150160 GCF_029448725.1 Salvelinus fontinalis | reverse complement strand
TATTATCTTATCTAGCCGACTGCCACAGCAGCGGCGATGGCTAACAACTGCGCATGTGCGCCCTCATGGTGTAGACAGTGCTATGTAGAAACGTCACAATATGCCCTTATATGGAGCTTGATGTCACAAATTCAATTCTTTAAGGGGTGAGAAAGAACCTGGTGTCAAAGTTAATAGTTAGACAAATCACAGGTAAAGTTAGTTATGCAAAGTGGAAAAAGAGATGGCAGCAAGAGCAAGCTGATGCCCTGACTGCACTTTATACAGTAAAGCAAGGGAAGAAGCCACCAAATGTCACGGTGTTCCGATAAAAGATATGGAGTGATGCAGAAGAAGGTTAATAGCAAACCGAAATAGTAAATACAATATAAATACTCCTGCAGCCAACCTTGCATTGCTACATGTGTGTAGCAAGCACTTCAGTGGGGATGTATATGAATAAGATATGCAATCTGAAATGATGGGGACAGGAAACTGAAGGATACTAAAAGATACAGCTGTTGCTACTATATTTCCATGGATGGATATGGCGCAGTGCCAAAATACAAAGGCGCATTTGAGAAGAGAAGGCGACAACGCAAGCTTTTGGAGGTAGGTAGACTAGCCTGTCCGAAGTGTTGTTATTGTGTTATTACCATTGCACCACCTCTTTAAGGAATACCTAGGATAGGATAAAGTAATCCTTCTAACCCCCCCCCCCCCCCCCTTAAAAGAGTTAGATGCACTATTGTAAAGTGGTTGTTCCACTGGATATCATAAGGTGAATGCACCAATTTGTAAGTCGCTCTGGATAAGAGCGTCTGCTAAATGACTTAAATGTAAATGTAAATGTATATCATGTAGACATATAGACCTGGGTTCTCTACAGGTTAGAATATGTATTTATGACAGGGCGGTTGAGAAACAATAGACATAAAAAATTAAATGTGTCACCTTACATTGCAGAATATAATATCCCAAAAACATTTTGATAAATTACCTTATGATATATAGTGTTTTGGGCTAATGTAAAACCCACTAACGGTCTTGCTCATATAGGTTTATTATACGCGGTCATGCAATAAAGTAAAGTTTAGCTACTTACTCTCGTTAGATAACTCTCCATTTGGCACAGCTGAAACAGATGTGCGCTCCAATTCGTTTTTTGAATACATTTTTTTTCAGGACACCGGAGTTTATGAGGGCAGCAAAATCCCTCTGGTCACCAAAGCAAACCAACTGCTTCTCATCACCCTTATGTTCCTCCATGTCTGTAAGAATTGTAGTCATTTATTCGAATTCTCTCTGCAGCACAAACGTTCTTTATTTGCAGCATTGGAGCGAAATTGTCACAACTGCGCCACCGTCTATGTTGATCCTGGAGATGGTTGGGGCTGTGATCCAGCTACTGCTGCAATTTGCCTCAATTCTCTGTCCGAATACTCAGGCGACGACACCATCAGCACCCCTCCAGTAGCTTTTTTTTGGTCGTCAGACATTTTTGGAGGTTGTCGTTTACTTTGTATAACTAATGTGTAACGTAATCTTCACTTCACTGTCTTCACAAAAACTTGTATCTGTGATTAAGGCACCCATCTCCGCTGCTGTGTCAGACGGCTACATCAAATTATGATATAAAATAATCGCTAATGTTTTGGGTGGAAAAGTACACATTTCCTGACTCAAAACCGATTATACTTTTGACAAAAATAGCTAATTCCGCAGTACGCTTTCAATAAAACAATGAATTTGTCCACAATTTGCATATTTCTGTATCATGAATTCACTGGCAACAGCGCAAAGCGAGGCCTGCATCCAGCAACGTCACTAGTCAGATGAACTGCTTTTTGCAGCTGTTTCAGTACAGCACTACAGGGAGAGAGGGGGAGGGCCAACTCCACTGAACTAGTTTCAATGTATGGAATCACTTGGTTTCTAGATTTTGGATAAACTTCTCCTTTAGTACCAGGTGAATAAATGCATCTCTGTGAGATTTTGCCTTTTTGTCTTTCAGAGAGTTTTGGAAAAGAAAGTAGTTTCTCCTTGAAACCAGCATCAGGAAACCAGGTATGTTTGGTATTATGCATCTAAAGAGACTCTATCGTCTTATTTGGCCTACCATCACATCTAAATGGTTCATTGTGTATTTTACGAATTCTGATCCATTTCCCAGACATCAACATGTCTGTTTTACTTTACCAGGTGGTTCAACTGACTGCTTTCAAGCCCTCAGGTATTTTCACCATTTCCTAGGCAGCTGAATCTGACTTTAATTTAATCTTGCTTTATTAAAAATAATGTGGCTGGCACACATACAATAAGGAACCAGGTTACATTGTCTACTGAGAATTTGGTCATCATTTAATCCCCTTCTGTTAGTATCTATATTTTCTTCAGATTTAAATTATTTTTGATTGTACAATTATTTTGACTACATGTATTAACATCAGGTGTGTGTTTTGTAAACATATTGGCAGCTCTTTTTTGGTTTTTGAAGTGGGCCAGGTCATTTCACCATGTCGAGAGCCTGGAACTATAAGGTTCTATCTGCAAAAAGAGAGGATTCTGAGATAATTGGCTTTAAAGTTCTGAATCCTAATCGGTTTTAATGGTGTCAGCAATTTTTATTGTGTATTCTTTTGAACATAGCAACATGAATTGGGTATCTAGAGTACTATATAAGTTGAGAACACTGGACAGAACAAGGCTATATGAATAACTACATTTTGACAAAAAAATGCAGATAGAACCTTATAGTCTCAATCTAATCATCAGAAAGGAGAGAGGTGAAATTTTGTCCTTTGATTTGCTGAATGTTTTCTCTTTTATGGCAAACACCTGATCGGTGGTGTGTGAGTGGCACTTGGGGTTCGATGTTGACAGTCAGAAAAATAGGAAACATCATTTTCCTCACTAGTTAGACAATCAGGCTACCGCCGATCATCCACTCAAACACCTGCTCCCACAGCTTGACTGTGTCACACGCATGTATGCACACACACATACGCATTCACGCACACGCACACACACACACACAGACAAACAGACAGACACACACACGCACGCAGGCACGCACCCACACACACTCAATCCACCCAATGTGTTGTGTTGGGGCAATAATGGAGGTTTTACAAGGTCTAGTCTGTAGTTTTCTTTTTTGCAAAGAAAGAATAATCTATTATATTGGACATAATATGTTGATAGAATAATACATTTTGTGTTACTTTTCTGTTACAACAGGCTGCTGATGGAATGTTTGGAATTGGACACAAAATCACATTTATTATATAACCTGGTGGGAAGAAAGCGGAATTGCACAGTGAATACCACAAACAGATACACACAAGAGATGCATCCACTCTCATACAAATATTGTAGATGATGTAAATAGACACACACTCAAATACTGCACATATAGAATACACACACACACACACGTACACATACACCCCACATACAGAATGAAAGACTCAAAGATGTGCACACACACACACACACACACACACACAGAGCGTGTGAAGCAGGAAGCGTTTTTTTAGGGCGACAGCTCCTCCTCCACCACAGTGTCCCATTCCCAGGGTCAGGAACCATCTGCTGTTTAGGAAATGGCTGTTCCAGAGAGGCAACACAACATTTGTCGTGTGCATATCACACCTTCAGTCTTTTTTTTACAGTTTTTACATCTTTTTGTGTATGTGTACTTTTTGTTTTTACAGACATAACTAGACAGTAGACGTTACTGTTTTTACAGACATAACTAGACAGTAGACGTTACTGTTTTTACAGACATAACTAGACAGTAGACGTTACTGTTTTTACAGACATAACTAGACAGTAGACGTTACTGTTTTTACAGACATAACTAGACAGTAGACGTTACTGTTTTTACAGACATAACTACACAGTAGACGTTACTGTTTTTACAGACATAACTAGACAGCAGACGTTACTGTTTTTACAGACATAACTAGAAAGTAGACGTTACTGTTTTTACAGACATAACTAGACAGTAGACATGACTGTTTTTACAGACATAACTAGACAGTAGACGTTACTGTTTTTACAGACATAACTAGACAGCAGATATGACTGTTTTTACAGACATAACTAAACAGTAGACCTCACTGTAAGCATTGGAAACTTTGAATCTTGGGTTAAAGGCTTATACTACTGTAAGATATTATATGACCAGACAACAAGATTGTGTTGTCAGTGTGAAAACGTGGATAGTAGGATGACAGATCCTCTCATAGATCAACAGCATTATATAGTAGAGATATGCTGCTAACTCACTGTGCACTGTCTGGGCAGCTCATAAAGAGACTTCATGAGGCATATCACCTGTTGTCCACCTACAGTACTTTAACACCAACCAACCACTATGTGTATTGGAGGCTGTGCTAGCTGCAGCTTGGCTATCTCCCCAAGCCTTTCCTCCCTCCCCTGCCCTGGCCTATCCTGCCTTATAACAAGCAACAGCAATCTTGGCCTCTCCCTATCTCCACTGCAGGAAGGTGCACTCTGCACCGAAACACATTATTCACTACAGCTCAAATGATCGCATGAAACTGTTTATTGTCCCAATAGAAGAATATGCTGGGGCAAATATAATGTACATTATTGTCTGATATAATTGTATTTCTATACATATATCGGTATGAGATGGGGGAAGGTTATTGTTAGGACATAGACAAACACACTACCACACACTTCCACACCTCATCCCCAGGGGGCAGCAGCAACCTGGTTCAAATGCTTAGCCAGGAAGTCTTGTGGGGCCTTATTAAGTGTTGATTGGGCACAGGTGCAAGGAAGCGGGATTGAGACAGCTATTAGAGCCGTTAGGCTGATGTTTTTTCTTGGTAACCATGAGCCCTTGGTTTTGTTTAAAATCTTTTGCTTGGGCGTGTTTTTAGTTTTTTGCATATATTTATTTTTGTCACCTCTGAACAATCAAAAATCTGCTTGGACTGGCTAACCAAGAGGTCACGAAGGAGCTGGCCTTAGACCTAGGGTAAGGTTGCTGTCTTCTGGGTACATGTACATACAACACAGTCCTTATACGCGGATTTCTCACATCGATGCACATCTTAAATCAGGTTATAGACCATGTAACTAGGACTAAGACCCCTAGACTTAGAGAGTGCAACAATATTAGCAGGCTAGTTCATCGATTTTGTAACAATACATTGTAAGATTTGTATGAAAATTATAGCTTTTCCAAAGCCCTTATACTTTGTTCCTTAAATGTATTGTTTAATTACTGTTAATGGCCTCCAATATTTGCGCTCTTTGTAGCCATTGGCTGAAATGTACATTTACATATGTATTTGTGAAGTACCACTGACTTGTCAGCCCAAAACCATAGTCTTTCACATTAATATGAATTGCGTTGTCATGACTCATAAATTGCTACCACTATCCTGGATAGCCTCCAGAGTATTTGAAAAGAATGTATTATGTATATATGACCCCAATGGTCATTGAACAACAGCGGGATGGTTCAAAAGAAAGGGACAGAACATAAGTAGCGCTTTACTTAATTGCATTTATTGATTTGATGCTATTACAATAAAATATATTTAAAGAAAAGTATGTTCTGATTGTTTCTGTTTGAAAAGCATTCATATTGCTGACAGAGGCAACCAAGTGGACCATCACAGACAGTTTGAGAATGAGATCTTAAACAGACCTCATCACTTCACCAAAACATCCAAGACTGGGACTGCACAGAATAAGGTGAAACTCAACAGAAGCAAAAGCAACATATAGAGAACCAATTACACAATAAGTATCTTCAACCTTAAGAAATAGAAAAGTATGTGTGGTGAAACATCTGAGCTTGATGTATTGCTCACTGTGGCATTTCTTTTCCTGCTTCACAATATAAATGTACTGTACAAAGAGGTACAGATGACAGTCATTTCAGTTACAAAAAGGTAAATATATTCAGACAGACAGGCCAGGGTTATTTTAAGGCAGGTGTTCTGATTGTCTCCAAGAAGTTAAAACAGCCAACCCTGCCATGTCTGTACTAGAGAGACAATTCAAACATGTTGCTTCACTATGTGCTGAAATTAGGCAAACGGATATGTGGGTGTTACATGTTATTGTTGATGTTGATTTCATTCCTTGCCGTCCTGATACTCAATGTTTTGTGCTTCATCTGACAATTTTCCTGCCATTTCTCAAGTACGATAAGTCTATTTTCTCTTTACACTTGAATCCAACTGGGTTTCCATAGATCTCTTTCAAATTTAGCTTGAAAAGCAAACATTCCATACATTGCCAATTGCATGTTTTCCTTCATTCTGCGAGTACAAAATGTCTGGAGCACATCCACAGTGCACGACCCCCTATCCTTGACCTGGCTCTGTAGTCCGGGTGGACAGAAGAAGCTAGAGGACTTATACCGTAAAGCTTACCAAGAACATTCACTTATAACACGTCTACTTAATAAGAGATTGCTTTCTTTGTTGTTCATTTTTCTGTCCACACACGTGGGTGTCTCTTTCTGGGGCCGTCCTCCATTAATCTGTTAATAAGAGACGACTGCAGCCAAAGATGGCTTTCATTCTCTCCCACACATCAGCGCCACATTCAGGGCTCTCTCCCTCCCTCTCTCTTACGCCATCTCCCCCCCCCCCCCCCTCTCTCCTCTGTATCACTTTCTTTCTATCACTTTAAGTCGATCTCTCATTGGAGTAACAGACAGTCATTAAACGTAACAGGAATATGCAGATTTAATTCTTGAAACATATGTGTAGTTCATATCTTAGAATATCAATATCTAATAGAAAAAAACTATATTGAACATAACATATTTTTCACATTCCACATTTTTTGGTAAAGTTGGTGACAATTTACAAAGGAACAAGTGCTCAAATAAATGTAGTGCTTCCACTATATTTGAAAGGCTAAGACATGTCTTAATGACAGGTGTTATATGACAGGTGTTACACCTGAGTGGGGAGGTGCCTCCTAGCTGTAATCATATAAATCTGATATAACGCTGATATAAGACCTCACTCTGCTGAATTCAACAAAATGTTACATTTACTACATACAGTATCATAGCATAGCTTTCTTTGTACATTTTATAACTATGTACATTTAAAGGACTGCCAAAACAATGAGTCCATATTCTGTTTACACACACCTTGGACAGAGGGGATACTCACGCATACACGGACGCACGCACGCACGCACGCACACAAACACACAACTCATCTTCTCCTAGCTGTAATCATAAATCCCCTCTTTGCTTCCACACCATCGGTCCCACAGACAGTCTGCTGGTGTATAGTGATGGTAGCATGGTGCTCATATACAGGCCTTCTTGGCATGCAGCATCTCAATGAGTAGGTTGTTGCAGGGCACCTCCCCACTCAGGTGTTTGTAGCACAGGTAGTCCTCTGCCTGGGTGCTGAGGGCTCGCAGCTCTGGCAGACGCAGCACCAGCTGGCTGAACTTGTCCAGGTACAGGGGGTATGTGCACACAGTGTACTCCAGCAGAGCCCCATTCACCTGCTCCTGAACACTCTCCACAAACACCTGGTTCTCCAACAGCTTCACATCTGGACAGGGACATAGGAAAGAGATTTAGAGGGAATTGAATGACTCTGCAGATGTCACATAAATGGGAGAATATTGATATATTTATTTGAAACTGTTCCTCAAATCCCTGTGTTAAGGCTCAGCATCCGTAACTTGTTGATATCAAGTGTAGGCCTAAACTTTAGCATTGAAATTGCATCAGTTTATTACTAATATTCCCTTTCTGGTACATTGGATCTGTACAGCGTGGGTTGGTTGTGTGTGTGTGTGTGTGTGTATATGTGACAATAACTAGACCCTATAATGGACTTCTATTCAGCATCAGCTGAGTCAGAAGAGCCATTCACACAGTAATTAAATATTTTGAATAATCTTTTCAAACCACTTAAGGGCAACTAAATTGCCCTGATAAACCGGACTCATTGATTGAAAGATGAGGGAGAGAGAGCAAGAGAATGAAACAGACAGCGGAGATGGGAAATATTTTCTGCATGTGACGAGTGCTCTCATTATTCTAAAGCCTTTTATTCCCAGCTCGCTGGCGCTAAATAGCAGTCGCTTAAGGGAATCTGGGCAACTGTCGTCTATACACACTCCATATGCAGAAGCCACAGCATGAATGTCAGTCAGATTATTGAATGATAGACCCATCCATTAAGGTTCCATTGAATGCTATTAAAGAATAATGGGTGAGGTTGTCTTCTTTGTTAATGTTGCCTTTTGACAAGGCCCTATATTGAATTATGTGAGCATAGCTGAAAATAAAGGACTGGTTCAGATAACAGTTGGAACCTTCTGGATAAAAAAAACATATATTAATGGCTGTGACTCTTCCATTTAAAATGCCACTTCTGCCTTTCAAAAGAAATTGGACAGCGAGACTTGTCAACATTAAACCTATTTCCAACAAAAAGTTTGAAAAAGTTATTTGCTCATGCTTAAGTACTACACGTCACTGGGTTATACAAACCACAGCTACGATAAAAACAAGTATGAAGTAAGTACCTCAAACCTAATCAAATTCAAATCTTTGAAAGACCATAGTAATTTTCAAAGATGATTATTCCATTCTTGAGCTAGCTGTAATGAGCTATACATGAGCTGTATGTATGCACGCATGACTGTAAGTCTCTTTGGATAAAAGTGTGTTAAATTATATACATATTATAAGACTAATAATCACCATCTAATGTGGTACAGCATACAGCGTATTTCCATGTGGTCTACTCACTGGGATTGAAGAGGAGGAGGAACTTGAGGCAGGCAACCTCTCTCCTGTCCACCTGCAGGGCTAGTAGCCTCCCAGCTAGCTCCTGTCCTCTCTGGACCAGGCCTGACAGACTCAACCCCGCCTGTGACCCCATGGATGACAGATCCATCTGCAACACAACACAAAAGGACAACATTAACTATTATTGTATATACAGGTTTTAAAGGGCAATTCCAGCACTTTTCAACCTCATATACATTTTCTCCAGCACCGAACCAGTGTCTGCATATGTAAAAACACCGCATTTCTACGATCTATGGTTAAAAAGGTAAGAAAGGTCCCAAAAATGTTTCTCTGTGACAGGTAGCCTAGTGGTTAAGAGTGTCGGGCCAATAACCAAAAAGTTGCTGGTTCAAAACCCTGAGCCAACTAAATCTGTCTATGTGCCCTTGAGCAAGGTACCCTAATTGGTCTGGATAAGAAACTCTTCTAAATGACTAAAATGGAAATGTATATCAAAGGGTAGGATTAAAAGTAAGAAAAACTGTGATTTTCAAAACAGAGGGAGGGTATTTTCTTACTCCCCACGTCACCGCGACTCTCATAGTGTTCGAAAATCACTGTTTTTGATGTCATGGGGTAGAACCTTTTAAATTCATATTTTTTTCTACAAAACGTAGAAATGTGCTGTTTTCACATATGTAGACACTGTTATTGTGCTGGAGATAATGAAAATTAGGTTGAAAAGTGGTGGTGTTGCAACTTGAATTACAGTACAGTACATCTTCAGTACAGGTTCATAGATGCCATACATTGAGTCCGCAGTAACTTCTCACCACCTTCTAAATTAATGCGATTGGCATTTTATGTAACATATTGGACGTTAAATCCTCAAATTCCCACAGTAGCTTCTAGAATGATACAGTGTAACTTTTAAGCCCCTCTTCCTTCTGTTCTCACAAACCTAGTACAGTATGTAGATAAAAATGGCCAGTTTTCCATTGCAGTCTTTATGAGAAAAAAATAACTTGATTTAAACACGAGGCAAATAAATACCAGCGGCCAGCGTTCCCCTCTCCTCCCTAAACCCAGGAGTCAGTTACAAGCTGATGCGGCCAGCGTTCCCCTCTCCTCCCTAAACCCAGGAGTCAGTTACAAGCTGATGCGGCCAGCGTTCCCCTCTCCTCCCTAAACCCAGGAGTCAGTTACAAGCTGATGCGGCCAGCGTTCCCCTCTCCGCCCTAAACCCAGGAGTCAGTTACAAGCTGATGCGGCCAGCGTTCCCCTCTCCTCCCTAAACCCAGGAGTCAGTTACAAGCTGATGCGGCCAGCGTTCCCCTCTCCTCCCTAAACCCAGGAGTCAGTTACAAGCTGATGCGGCCAGCGTTCCCCTCTCCTCCCTAAACCCAGGAGTCAGTTACAAGCTGATGCGGCCAGCGTTCCCCTCTCCTCCCTAAACCCAGGAGTCAGTTACAAGCTGATGCGGCCAGCGTTCCCCTCTCCTCCCTAAACCCAGGAGTCAGTTACAAGCTGATGCGGCCAGCGTTCCCCTCTCCTCCCTAAACCCAGGAGTCAGTTACAAGCTGATGCGGCCAGCGTTCCCCTCTCCTCCCTAAACCCAGGAGTCAGTTACAAGCTGATGCGGCCAGCGTTTCCCTCTCCTCCCTAAACCCAGGAGTCAGTTACAAGCTGATGCGGCCAGCGTTCCCCTCTCCGCCCTAAACCCAGGAGTCAGTTACAAGCTGATGCGGCCAGCGTTCCCCTCTCCTCCCTAAACCCAGGAGTCAGTTAAAAGCTGATGCGGCCAGCGTTCCCCTCTCCTCCCTAAACCCAGGAGTCAGTTACAAGCTGATGCGGCCAGCGTTCCCCTCTCCTCCCTAAACCCAGGAGTCAGTTACAAGCTGATGCGGCCAGCGTTCCCCTCTCCTCCCTAAACCCAGGAGTCAGTTACAAGCTGATGCGGCCAGCGTTCCCCTCTCCTCCCTAAACCCAGGAGTCAGTTACAAGCTGATGCGGCCAGCGTTCCCCTCTCCGCCCTAAACCCAGGAGTCAGTTACAAGCTGATGCGGCCAGCGTTCCCCTCTCCGCCCTAAACCCAGGAGTCAGTTACAAGCTGATGCGGCCAGCGTTCCCCTCTCCTCCCTAAACCCAGGAGTCAGTTACAAGCTGATGCGGCCAGCGTTCCCCTCTCCTCCCTAAACCCAGGAGTCAGTTACAAGCTGATGCGGCCAGCGTTCCCCTCTCCTCCCTAAACCCAGGAGTCAGTTACAAGCTGATGCGGCCAGCGTTCCCCTCTCCTCCCTAAACCCAGGAGTCAGTTACAAGCTGATGCGGCCAGCGTTCCCCTCTCCTCCCTAAACCCAGGAGTCAGTTACAAGCTGATGCGGCCAGCGTTCCCCTCTCCTCCCTAAACCCAGGAGTCAGTTACAAGCTGATGCGGCCAGCGTTCCCCTCTCCTCCCTAAACCCAGGAGTCAGTTACAAGCTGATGCCAGCGTTCCCCTCTCCTCCCTAAACCCAGGAGTCAGTTACAAGCTGATGCGGCCAGCGTTCCCCTCTCCTCCCTAAACCCAGGAGTCAGTTACAAGCTGATGCGGCCAGCGTTCCCCTCTCCTCCCTAAACCCAGGAGTCAGTTACAAGCTGATGCGGCCAGCGTTCCCCTCTCCGCCCTAAACCCAGGAGTCAGTTACAAGCTGATGGTTGTTTTTTCCTTTTCTGTTCTGCATCTTCCAAACACAAGAACAAGAGCAGGTAGCAGAAAGTGTTCTCACTCCTTGAATTTTTTCACTTTTTGTTGTGTTACAAATTGGGAATAAAATGGATTTCATTGTCTTTTTTTCTCAACGATCTACAAAAAAGAGCTTTGCACACCTGGACTTTACAATATCTGCCCATTATTCTTTTTTAAACTCTTCAAGCTCCGTCAGTGTTGGTTGTTGATCATTGCTAGACATCCATTTTCAAGCCTTGCCATAGATTTTCAAGCTGATTTAAATCAAAACTGTAACTATGCCACTCCAGAACATTCATGGTCATCTTGATAAGCAAATCTGATGCATATTTGGCCTTGAGTTTGAGGCTATTGTCCTGCTGAAAGGTGAATTTGTCTCTCGGTGTCTGTTGGAAAGCAGACTGAACCAGGTTTTCCTAGGATTTTGTCTGTGAAAAAACTCCCTAGTCCTTGCTGATGACGAACTGATCCAAACCATGATGCAGCCACCACCATGCTTGAAAATATCAATGGTGGAGGCCTCCCGGGTGGCGCAGTGGTCTAGGGCACTGCATCGCAGCGCTAGCTGCGCCCCAGAGACTCTGGGTTCACGCCCAGGCTCTGTCGCAGCCGGCTGCAACTGGGAGATCCGTGGGGCGATGCACAATTGGCCTAGCGTCGTTAGGGAGGGTTTGGCCGGTAGGGATATCCTTGTCTCATTGCGCACCAGTGACTCCTGTGGTGGGCCGGGCACAGTGCGCGCTAACCAAAGGAGCCAGGTGCACGCTGTTTCCTCCAACACATTGGTGCGGCTGGCTTCCGGGTTGGAGGCGCGCTGTGTTAAGAAGCAGTGCGGTTGGGTTGTGTTTCGGAGGACGTATGGCTTTCGACCTTCGTCTCTCCCGATCCCGTACGGGAGTTGTAGCGATGAGACAAGATAGTAATTACTAGCAATTGGATACCATGAACATTGGGGAGAAAAGGGGGTAAAAAAAATAATAAAAATAAATAAATATGAATGGTGTTGTGTTGGATTTGTCCCCCAAAAATTGCAAACAGGTTTTTGAATATTTGCATTCCATATTTGCATTCCGACTTCCTTCTTTTAACTCTGTCATTTAGGTTAGCATTGTTTAGTAACTGCACTGTTGTTGATCTTTCCTCAGTTTGCTCCTATCACAGCCATTAAAGTCTGTAACTGTTTTAAAGTCACCTCATTGTGAAATCCCTGAGCATTTTCCTTCCTTTCCGGCAACTGAGTAAGGAAAGACGCCTGTATCTCTGTAGTGACTGGGTGTATTGATACACCATCCAAAGTATAATTGATAACTTCACCATGCTCAAAGTGACATTCAGTGTCTGCTTTTTTATTTGTATCAATCTACCAATAGGTGCCATTCTTTGCAAGACATTTGTCACGTTCCTGACCTTATTTCCTTTATTTTGTCTTTGTTTAGTATGGTCAGGACGTGAGCTGGGTGGGCATTCTATGTTATATGTTTCTATGTTGGGTTCTTTTCAATTAGCCTGATATGGTTCTCAATCAGGGGCAGGTGTTTTACGTTTCCTCTGATTGAGAACCATATTTAGGTAGGCTGTTCACACTTTGTTTGTGGGTGATTGTTCCTGTGTCAGTGTTTCGTTTGTTAGTTTGTTCCTGTTCGTGCGTTCTTCGTTGTCTGTAAGTTCTCATGTTCTGGTCTGTTTACGTCGTTTGTTATTTTGTAATTTATCAAGTGTGCTTCGTGTTCGTCTTTCTTTAAATAAATCATTATGTCTTCAAACTACGCTGCATATTGGTCCGATCCATGCTCCTCCTCAGATGAGGAGGAGAACGAACGTTACAATATTGGAAAACCTACCTAGTCTTTGTAGTTGAACATGTGCTTGAAATCCACTACTTGGATTAGGGACCTTACAGATAATTGTATGTGTGGGGTACAGAGATGGGGTAATGATTAAAAAATCATGTTAACCACTATTATTGCACATAGATTTAGTCCATGCAACTTATTATGTGACTTGTTATGCACATGTTTATTCCTGAACGTATTTAGGCTTGCCATAACAAAGGTGTTGAATACTTATTGACTCAAGACATTTCAGCTTTAAATGTCTTATCAATTTGTAAAATTTTTAACAACAACAAAAAAATCCACTTTGACATTGTAGGGTATTGTGTGTAAATCAGTGGCACAAAATCTCAATCCATCATAAATTCAGGCTGTACCACATCAGAATGTGGAAAAAGTCAAGGGGTGTGAAAACTTTCTGAAGGCACTGTACATATCTATTTGTGGGTATACACTGACCATGCAAACATTAGGAACACCTTCCTAATATTGAGTTGCACCCCCTTTTGCCCTCAGAACACTCTCAATTCGTCGAGGCATCAAATAAAATAAAATAAAATTGTATTTGTCACATCCGACCTTACAGTGAAATGCTTAGAAAATACCAACAAAAAAAGTAAGATAAGAATAACAAATAATTAAAGTGCAGCAGTAAATAACAATAGTGGGGCTAAATACAGGGGGTACCGGTACAGAGTCAACGTGTAGGGTCACTGTAATTGAGGTAATATGTATATGTAGGTAGAGTTATTAAAGTGACTATGCATAGATAATAACAGAGTAGCAGCATAGAAGATGGGGTGGGAGCAATGCAAATAGTCTGGGTAGCCATTTGATTAGCTGTTCAGGAGTCTAATGGCTTGGGGGTAGAAGCTGTTTAGAAGCCTCTAGGACCTAGACTTGGTGCTTCGGTACCGCTTGCTGTGCCGTAGCAGAGAGAACAGTCTATGACTAGGGTGGTTGGAGTCTTTGACAATTTTTAGGGCCTTCCTCTGACACCGCCTAGTATAGAGGTCCTGGATGGCAGGAAGCTTGGCCCCGGTGATGTACTGGGCCGTACACACTACCCTCTGTAGTACCTTGCGGTCGGAGGCTGAGCAGTTGCCATACAAGGCAGTGATGCAACCTGTCAGGATGCTCTCGATGGTGCAGCTGTAAAACCTTTTGAGGATCTGAGGACCCATGCCAAATCTTTTCAGTCTCCCGAGAGGGAATAGGTTTTGTCGTGCCCTCTTCATGACTGTCTTGGTGTGCTTGGACCATGTTAGTTTGTTGGTGATGTGGACGCCAAGGAACTTGAAGCTCTCAACCTGCTCCACTACAGCCCCGTCAATGAGAATGGGTACGTGCTCGGTCCTCCTTTTCCTGTGGTCCAAAATCATCTCCTTTGTCTTGATCACGTTGAGGGAGATGTTGTTGTCCTTGCACCACACGGTCAGGTCTCTGAACTCCTCCCTATAGGCTGTCTCATCGTTGTTGGTGATCAGGCCTATCACTGTTGTGTCATCAGCAAACTTAATGATGGTGTTGGAGTCATGCCTGGCCATGCAGTCATGAGTGAACAGGGAGTAGAGGAGGGGACTGAGCACGCACCACTGAGGGGCCCCCGTGTTGAGGATCAGTGTGGTGGATGTGATGTTTCCTACCCCTACAACCTGGGGGCTGCCCGTCAGGAAGTCCAGGATCCAGTTGCAGAGGGAGGTGTTTATTCCCTGTGTCCTTAGCTTAGTGATGAGCTTTGAGGGCACTATGGTGTTGAACGCTGAGCTGTAGTCAATGAATATCATTCTCACATAGGTGTTCAGTCCAGGTGTGAAAGGGCAGTGTGGAGTGCAATAGAGATTGCATCATCTGTGGATCTGTTGGTTCGGTATGCAAATTGGAGTGGGTCTAGGGTTTCTGGGATAATGGTGTTGACGTGAGCCATGACCAGCCTTTCAAAGCATTTCATGGCTACAGATGTGAGTGCTACAGGTTGGTAGTCATTTAAGCAGGTTACCTTAGTGTTCTTGGGCACAGGGACTATGGTGGTTGGCTTGAAACATGTTGGTATTGCAGACTCAGACAGGGAGAGACTGAAAATGTCAATGAAGTTACTTGCCAGTTGGTCTGCGCATGCTCGGAGTACACGTCCTGGTATTCCGTCTGGTCCTGTGGCCTTGTGAATATTGACCTGTTTAAAGGTCTTACTCACATCGGCTGCAAAGAGCATGGTCACACAGTCATCCGGAACAGCTAATTCTCTCATGCATGTTTCAGTGTTACTTGCCTCGAAGTGAGCATAGAAGATATTTAGCTCATCTGGTAGGCTTGTGTCACTTGGCAGCTCTCGGCTGTGTTTCCCTTTGTAGTCTGTACTTGCTTGCAAGCCCTGACACATCAGACGAGCGTCGGAGCCGGTGTAGCACGATTCGATCTAAGATAAGATTTGTTTGATGGTTCGTCGGAGGGCATAGCGGGATTTCTTAGAGTCCCGCTCCTTGATAGTGGCAGCTCTACCCTTTAGCTCAGTGCGAATGTTGCCTGTAATCCATTGCTTCTGGTTGGGGTATGTATGTACAGTCACTGTGGGGACGACGTCCTCAATGTACTTATTGATAAAACCAGTGACTGACGTGCTGTACTCCTCAATGCCATCAGAAAAATCCCGGAACATACCCAGTCTGTGCTAGCAAAACAGTCCTGTAGCTTAGCATCTGCTTCATCTGACCACTTTTTTATAGAGTGAGTCACTGGTGCTTCCTGCTTTAATTTTTGCTTGTTAGAAGGAATCAGGAGGATAGAATTATAGTCAGATTTGCCAAATGGAGGGCGAGGGAGAGCTTTGTTCGCATCTCTGTGTGTGGAGTAAAGGTGGTCTAGAATTGTTTCCCCTCTGGTTGCACATTTAACATGCTGATAGAAGTTAGGTAAAACTGATTTAAGTTTCCCTGCATTAAAGTTCCTGGCCACTAGGAGCGGCACCTCTGGGTGAGCGTTTCCTGTTTTCTTATGGCGGTATACTGTCACGTTCCTGACCTGTTTTCTGTTGTTTTGTATGTGTGTGATGGTCAGGGCGTGAGTTTTGGGTGGGCAGTCTATGTTTTCTGTTTCTATGTTGGTTTTGGGTTGCCTGGTATGGCTCTTAATTAGAGGCAGGTGTTTTGCGTTTTCCTCTAATTGAGAGTCATATTAAGGTAGGGTGTTCTCACTGTTTGTTTGTGGGTGATTGTCTTCCGTGTCAGTGTATGTGCGCACCATACGGGACTGTTTCATTGTCGTTAGGTATTTGTAGTCTGTTCCTGTTCGTGCGTTCTTCACGTTGTATGTAAGTTCGTTTCCAGGTCTGTTTACTTCGTTTTGTTGTTTTGTGAAGTATCAAGTGTTCTTCGTGTGTTTAGTTTCGTCTTGTTTATTAAAATTCATTATGTATTCACAACCCGCTGCATTTTGGTCTTTCGATCCTTCTCTCCTCTCCTCGTTTGAGGAGGAGGATTACGACACCCGTTACAGAATCACCCATCAAACCCAGATCAAGCAGCGGGTTAACGGACAGCAACGACAGCAGCAGTGGGAAAAGGAGGATTGGACATGGGAAGAGATCCTGGACGGTAAAGGACCCTGGGCAGAGCCAGTGGAGTGTCGCCGCCCCAAAGCGGAGCTGGAGGCAGCGAAAGCGGAGAGGCGACGTTATGAGGAGGCAGCACGGAAGCAAGGCTGGAAGCCCGCAAGTACTACCCAAAAATTTCTTGGGGGGGGGTTTAAGAGGTAGTGGGCCGAGGGCAGGTAGGAGACATGCGCCCACTTCCAAGGCTAACCGTGGAGAGCGGGAGTACGGGCAGACACCATGTTACGCAGTAGAGCGCACGGTGTCTCCTGTACGGGTGCATAGCCCAGTGCGGGTTATTCCACCTCCCCGCACTGGTAGGGCTAGATTGGGCATTGAGCCAAATGTCATGAGGCCGGCCCTACATATCTGGCCACCAGTATGTCTCCTTGGGCCGGCTTACATGGCACCAGCCTTACGCATGGTGTCCCCGGTTCGCCAACACAGCCCAGTGCGGGTTATTCCACCTCCCCGCACTGGACGGGCTACGGGGAGCATGCAACCAGGTAAGGTTGGGCAGGCTCAGTGCTCAAGGGAGCCAGTACGCCTACACGGTCCGGTATTTCCGGCGCTACCTCCTCGCCCCAGCCCAGTACCACCAGTGCCTACACCACGCACCAGGCTTCCAGTGCGTTTTAAGAGCCCTGTTCCTCCTCCACGCACTCTCCCAATGGTGCGTGTCTCCAGCCCAGTGCCTCCAGTTCCGGCACCACGCACTAAGCCATCTGTGCGTCTCCAGAGCCCTGTACGCACTGTTCCTTCTCCCCGCACTCGCCCTGAGGTGCGTGCCTTCAGCCCAGTACCACCAGTTCCGGTACCACGCACCAGGCCTATAGTGCGCTTCGAGAAGTCAGTGTGCCCTGTCCCTGCTCCCCGCACTAGCCTTGAAGTGCGTGCCGTCATCCCGGTACCTCCAGTTCCGGCACCACGCACCAGGCCTACTGTGCGCCTCAGCAGGGCAGAGTCGGCCGTCTGCCCAACGCCTTCTGCACTGCCTGTCTGCCCAGCTCCGTCTGAGCCATCTGTCTGCCCAGCGCCGTCTGAGCCATCTGTCTGCCCAGCGCCGTCTGAGCCATCTGTCTGCCCAGCGCCGTCTGAGCCATCTGTCTGCCCAGCGCCGTCTGAGCCATCTGTCTGCCCAGCGCCGTCTGAGCCATCTGTCTTCCCAGCGCCGTCTGAGCCATCTGTCTGCCCAGCGCCGTCTGAGCCATCCGTCTGCACAGCGCCTTCTGAGCCGTCCGTCTGCCACGAGCCATTAGAGCCGTCCGTCAGTCAGGAGCCGCTAGAGCCGTCCGTCAGTCAGGAGCTGCCCTCCAGTCATGAGCTGCCCTCCAGTCATGAGCTGCCCTTCAGTCATGAGCTGTCCTTCAGTCATGAGCTGCCCTACAGTCATGAGCTGCCTTACAGTCATGAGCTGCCTTACAGTCATGAGCTGCCCTACAGTCATGAGCTGCCCTACAGTCATGAGCTGCCCTACAGTCATGAGCTGCCCTACAGTCATGAGCTGCCTTACAGTCATGAGCTGCCTTACAGTCATGAGCTGCCCTACAGTCATGAGCTGCCCTACAGTCATGAGCTGCCCTACAGTCATGAGCTGCCCTACAGTCATGAGCTGCCACTCAGTCCGGAGCTGCCACCCAGTCCGGACCTGCCAGAGTCCCTCAGCCCGGACCTGCCAGAGTACCTCAGCCCGGACCTGCCAGAGTCCCTCAGCCCGGACCTGCCAGAGTCCCTCAGCCCGGACCTGCCAGAGCCCCTCAGCCCGGACCTGCCAGAGTCCCTCAGCCCGGACCTGCCAGAGTCCCTCAGCCCGGACCTGCCAGAGTCCCTCAGCCCGGATCTGCCAGAGTCCCTCAGCCAGGATCTGCCAGAGTCCCTCAGCCAGGACCTGCCGCCCCTTATCCCGGTGCTGCCCCTTATCCCGGTGCTGCCCCTTATCCCGGTGCTGCCCCTTATCCCGGTGCTGCCCCTTCATTTAGGTGGTTTTAGTTGGAGGGTGGTCATTGGGAGGGGGATACAGAAGCGGGGAGTGACTATGGTGGTGTGGGGACAGCGTCCGGAGCCTGAGCCACCACCGTGGTCAGATGCCCACCCAGACCCTCCCCTGGACTTTGTGCTGGTGCACCCGGCGTTCACACCTTGAGGGGGGGGTTCTGTCACGTTCCTGACCTGTTTTCTGTTGTTTTGTATGTGTGTGATGGTCAGGGCGTGAGTTTTGGGTGGGCAGTCTATGTTTTCTGTTTCTATGTTGGTTTTGGGTTGCCTGGTATGGCTCTTAATTAGAGGCAGGTGTTTTGCGTTTTCCTCTAATTGAGAGTCATATTAAGGTAGGGTGTTCTCACTGTTTGTTTGTGGGTGATTGTCTTCCGTGTCAGTGTATGTGCGCACCATACGGGACTGTTTCATTGTCGTTAGGTATTTGTAGTCTGTTCCTGTTCGTGCGTTCTTCACGTTGTATGTAAGTTCGTGTCCAGGTCTGTTTATTTCGTTTTGTTGTTTTGTGAAGTATCAAGTGTTCTTCGTGTGTTTAGTTTCGTCTTGTTTATTAAAATTCATTATGTATTCACAACCCGCTGCATTTTGGTCTTTCGATCCTTCTCTCCTCTCCTCGTTTGAGGAGGAGGATTACGACACCCGTTACATATACAGCTCATTGAGTGCGGTTTTAGTGCCAGCATCGGTCTGTGGTGGTATGTAGACAGCTATAAAAAATACAGATGAAAAGTCTCAAGGTAGATAGTGTGGTCTACAGCTTATCATGGGACACTCTACCTCAGGCGAGCGAAACCTTGAGACTTCCTTAGATATCATGCACCAGCTGTTGTTTACATATATGCATAGGCCCCCGCCCCATGTCTTACCAGAGGCTGCTGTTCTATCCTGCCGATAGAGTGTATAACCCGCCAGCTGTATGTTCTTAATGTTGTCGTTCAGCCACGACTTGGTGAAACATAAGATATTGCAGTTTTTAATGTTCTGTTGGTAGGATATACGTGCTTTCAGTTTGTCCCATTTATTTTCCAGCGATCGAACGTTAGCTAGCAGGACGGAAGGCAAAGGCAGATTAGCCACTCGTCGCCTGATCCTCACAAGGCACCCTGATCTTTTTCCTCAAAATCTCTGTTTCCTTCTCCGGCGAACGACGGGGATCTGAGCATGGTCGGGTGTCTGAAGTATATCCCTCCCATCCGACTTGTTAATCTGAGGTGAGTAATCACAGTTCTGATGTCCAGAAGCTCTTTTCGGTCATAATAGACGATAGCAGCAACATTGTGTAAAATACAAGTTACGAAGAAAGTGAAAAAACAAACAAAATAGCATGGTTGGTTAAAAGCCTATAAGAAGGCAGCCATCCCCTCCGGCGCCATCTTCAGATGAACTCTACAAGGTGTTGAAAGCGTTCCACAGGGATGCTGGCCCATGTTAACGCCAATGCTTCCCACAGTTGTGTCAAGTTGTCTGGATGTCCTTTGGGGGTTGGACCATCAATGATACAAACGGAAAACTATTGAGTGTGAAAAACCCAGCAGCGTTGCAGTTCTTGACATACTCAAACCGGTGCGCCTGACACTTACTACCATATCCCGTTCAAAGGCACTTAAATCTTCTGTCTTGTACATTCACCCTCTGAATAGCACACCTACACAATTCACATTACTGCAACAACAAAGAAAAAAACCTATTGCTATCCGTGGAGGTTGTGTATCTGTAACGACTACATGGTGAATGTGTGTGTGTGTGTGTGTGTGTGTGTGTGTGTGTGTGTGTGTGTGTGTGTGTGTGTGTGTGTGTGTGTGTGTGTGTGTGTGTGTGTGTGTGTGTGTGTGTGTGTGTGTGTGTGTCTGTGTGTGTGTGCGTGTGCACGTGTATGAGTGAGTGAGTGTATGTATGTCTGGTATTCATGAATGTATGATTGTATTCATTTTATGTTGGAACTGCAAGGCTGCTTACCTCCTGGCCAGTAACCAGCAGCAGGCTGCTCTCCTTCCCATGTTGCACTTGTCTGAAGACATGGTCCAGGACCAGCAGCTCAGACCAGCAGTTGTGAAGAAGCTTCATCTGGTCCCCTACCTTAAAGTAGAATCAGAAAACAACAGGTCACATCAAAGCTCAAACTCATTCCACACAGCTGGCCAAGCATAGGATAGTGGAGAACCAATCTAATGTCAACCCCAATGTCAAATAAATAAAATAAAACAGCCAACACTGATATTAAAATCTCAAGTAGGCATCAATCTAACATCAACCCCCTTAAAAGCTATCATCCACATGGGATAGCGGGGTCCCACCTGAAACACACATAGCTACATGGACAGATACATGGGGTGACTATAAAACCCAGAGAGGAAGATGAGGGTCCTTGTGCCATGTTTCCAGCATCTGGGGCTGGTGTCAGTGTCTCGCGCATCATCACGTTGTATTTACGAGCCACAGAGATGACCTCTCCCACCTCCTCACCGCTCCCTGTCCTCCGTCACCCCCCTTGCCCCCGCCCAACAGGGGGGGGGGGGGGGGGGGGGGGGGGGGGGGGGTGATTGGATGCTCCTCACTGCTAGCACATATTACTCTGGGTGCCGAAGGACGACACTGTCAGTAATTCTGCAGCTGGTGACACAGAGTGTTCCTGAAGCCCCCAAATAGCACCAGGACACACATTCATCTGGTATGGGGATGACAGAATTAGTACCCCTTCAATGGAACTATATATCTGTCCAGAGGAGGAGTCCAATCTTGCTCCCAGTCAGAGCTACAGGACCAACACACAACATCTTGATTCATCATACAGTACCTCTTCTCAAGGAGGATTCAGCACACAGACACAACATTTCACACACACACACACACACACACACACACACACACACACACACACACACACACACACACACACACACACACACACACACACACACACACACACACACACACACACACACACACACACACACACACACTCACATACACACAGTGAACGTTCAGTCAAGGGACATTCAGTCTTGTCCCCCCTGGCTGGCAGAAACAGAGAAGCATAAACCTGCCTCACTCAGTGCCATTCCATAACTGTCAGAATTTGGCTTTGAGACCAATACAGATGTTTTGGAGATCAGACGGACAAGTCTAAAACCATCGAACAATAAATATATATCTTTCTTTTCATCAACATTTAGTAAAGGGCTGCTACAATGCACCAACCCTGCATGCACGTAATGATATTTGATCATATGCTACAGGTATGTCAATGTCAGATACTGCATGTAAAAACTCAAGTAACGGGCAGCTTCTGACACAAACATACTGGCAATGCCCAAGGTAAATTTAGCAGATGATAGCTCAATTTTCCCTTTGCAGATATGAACAATGAGAGACAAAATACTGGGCTGTGGAGAGAGAGCTGACATTCCCCTGTTATCGTCTGGATGGAATGTAATTACTCAGAGAGATAGCTCTTTCTGCAGTAGGCTCTCTCTCTCTCCTGGCAAACATCCACCGCTTTGTGCTCGCCTCGCACTGTTCACATCTACAACCTCACAATTGGTTGCAATTTAGCCAGGATACATCAGAGGTACGTAACATGACTGAAATCCATGCAGTTCAAATGTTACTGTTGGCTTTGCACGATCAACATGATGGAGGCAACACTAAAGTGGCTCTCCAATTTTGCATAATCATAATCCCATAGCTAGGTTAGATTAAACACGATTACATCAAATCAAATATGCTGGCCATTTTCTCATATTGTATTTAAAACAAAACCCCATCACTGTCATTTATGCTATTTTTCAGACTGTTGTTTCTCCAGGGGCAGAATCCTCCTCCCCAGTCAGGTCTAACTCCATAGTACTGATGATGCTGCTGTAACTACTACTGGCCACTGATCACTGCATCAGAACATTGGTCCTCAGAGGCATATAGGTCCTACCGACTATAAAATAACCCAGTTAAAAGAGTAAAGTAAAGTGAAGAATGGGACCACTGTGTGTGTCCCCATGACACAGTCTTTACATAGATACTATGTTCCTATCTCACCACACAATGGACTCACTGTCTCACCGATAAGGCTAACAAATAACAATAATGTGACAAAAAGTTGCTTCTAAATACACGTCAATTCAGATAGGTGCTAAATATTTTTGGAATAATACATGGCAAAGAGCAAACAATCTATTAGTAAGTTCCCGTCGCAAGCCATTCTCTGATGCCAGCATCAATAAAATGAATAGCACAGTGAGCATTGAGCAATATCACACTGGTCAGCCTTCATCAACACCAGCATGCATTGTCTCCTTTAGGCCACTTATCTGTAACATGCCCAGAGGCCTATACTACGAATCAGGTTTGAGGAGTTATGGAGGTAACGTTGGTCAACCCCGAGTTCATCTCGGGATAACCGGTACCACGAAAGTGGCTAACCTTTTAACCAGGTCAATTTCTATGGCAACGAATCCTCCGAACTAACCCGCAGGTTACCTCAGAGCTTACTCCATTTATCATGAATAAAGTGGCTGAGCCGCGAGTTGAGGACCAATGAAATCTGATTCCCTCCCTTTCGCAAAGATTGCGTCATCATCCCCTTCATATTTTTTGTTTTACAATGTTAATTTTAAAATACCTATCACGTTACACATTTAGTAATGACAGAGCGCATTTCAAACATCACGCACTGTAAAACTTTTGTAGTTATGACTTAATACAATTATTTTATAGATGGGAGTGGGAAAAATGTTGCTTGTGCACACCAAAGCCGGTATTAATGATAAGTAATAAAATAAAGACTGCACTTCTAAAAGCCTATTTCACACCATAGCCTGCTGAATTTGCTACATAAATTGTGTTTCATTTTGATTTCTACACAAATTAAAATGTGGCACTGACTCGCCCATGGATTAATGCTACAGCATTGTCTCCATGAAGAGTTCGGCATTCAACTAGCCACGTGGCAGATGAGCAATATCCACCGTAGTAGTATACAGATGAAGCCTTAGGTGGAATGTGAAGCTAACTGAAGCTGGCTAGCTTTAGAAAACCCTGAGTAGATCTAGCTTCCTTTGTAGTTTACCCCTCTGGTCAGTCACCACAGTGTCAAACAACAGTATTGATTTCACTCTCCTCTTGGGGCCGGAAGTAACATTTGACTGGAGCCATAACTCATGCTGTACAGTATGGCACAACTCAATTACACCCTTCAGTTGACAAAGAGACTCAATGTATAAGGCCTATCTGACATGGACAGTGATGCACCCCAAATCATTACCCAGAGGGAGATACACTGGGTTATGATGTCCCCTCTTTAACTGCTGCTCTATTTGAGTGCCTCCACCAGAAACAAGGAGGGACAGAAACAATGATAACTGTCTGTCATAGTAAATCTAACATTTTTACACAGGCCTTTGTTCTTTACTGCCATAATGTGTGTGTGGGAATGTGTGTGTGGGTGCAGGGTTTCAGAAAGAGGATCAAGAAACATTAAGATATCAAAGCTAAAAATGTTTATCTTCAATATTCTTGATATCACTTATGAATGAAGTGGAATAATAAGATCATTACAATGATAAGATATGATACTGTGATCATTATTCTAAGAATAATTTCTAAATGTGCATGTCTCTCCTATCATTCATGTGTGGACAGGGTCTGGGAAGCTTACCTTGAGCTCCTTGAAGAAGATGCAGCTCCTGGCCCACTCCACTATGGAGAACAGAGTCTGGTCAGCCATGCGACACATTAGGCTGAAGGTACTGAGCCTGTCCTGCCGGCCCCGGCCACTCTGCTCCTGCTGCAGGAAGGTCATGATCTTACCCTGCACCTGCATCTCGTCTGGGTCGCAGCGCAGCAGCTCTAGCACCAGTGGGGAGAGGGTGGGAGGCTGTGGGGAGCCTCCGGAGGGGTACACATCCGGAAAGGGGTACCCCACCAGAGACTCTGGGGAGCTTGTGTGGTGGTCAGAGTACTCAGACTTGATGGCCCTGCTGGGGAATGCTGTGCACTGGTACTGGGTAGGCAGGGGTCCATGGGGCTGCATGGCCACCCCCAGGGAGGAGGGTCCGTAGAGGCTGGACTCATAGTCTGTGGGGGTGATGGAGGCTGGGATGGAGGGCATGAGTCCTTTGGGGAGGGATGGGAGGCTGTGCAGGGTGCCAGTGAAGCCATAGTTAGTCTGTACAGGGGAGAGCTGTGGAGGAGCAGACTCCAGCTTGAAGCCCGTGGAACGTATCAAAGCCTTCTTCTGCTGCTTCATGGCTCTGTCCCGCTTGTACATGGGCCCAAACTTATTCCTGCCCCCACGCATGCGGTCTGCACGCACAGCTGTCACAGAAAGAGACAAGGAGTGGGGAAACAGAACTATGTCAACAACAGTGGGTCTTTATATGGAAATTGTTACTATGCTACTATAGCCGGAAGGATATCATGGTAAAATGATCCTCATGAAAAAGTATTATTTATTCTAATTTTATTATTTAAATATTTATCATTGCAAATACAGCCATAACAAGTGCACGGGAAATAGCCTAATTTAGTCAGGAATATGTGTTTGGCAGTTTCCTGAACCAATTTTTGGGAAAGCAATGTAAAACAACCACAGGGTATCATACTACTTCATTCTATTACACAATTCTCTTTTTGACATTTTACGAAACACAACATATGCTAATGCATTTGCAGTTACACAATGGTACCGCGTTGATGTAAATATTAAGTCTCCGTTTAAAACCACAGCGAGAAGCCCAGAGTTTTATTAGCAAATCAAGAATGTGTCATTCCTCCGCGGAAACAGGTGCTTCATTTTCGCATCACAGCCTGGGTGGGAATCACTGGTGTGCTCCGCGCTCTGGCCGCATCATGTTTTTGCGTCCCATAAAACCACGGACGCTAAACTTCTCTACTCTGTATATTGTCTGTCCCTAATTCAAAACAAACCTACCACTACAACCTTTGCGAAAATATTTAACAATTCAGAAGCAACTGATACGAAGACATTAGGCTATAGCATCCCTTGAGGCCTACATATGTTGGACATATTTCGGGCATATAGCAAATTATAACAAATGCATATAGATACAATCATATTCAAATGAAAAAATATGCCAAAACATTAAAGGCTTATTTTTTTCTGGACAATAAGGTTGAAATCCACTCAATGATAATGTCAAATGAAGGGGTGAGATGAAGAGAACCATACCTTCTAATCTCATGCCAACATCGAGGCATTTCTGGAATCGGCAGCAGGGACATCTCTTCCGCTGTGTTTTGTCTATTTTACACTCCTGGTTTTCTGCACAAGTATACCTCTTCTTGTTTTGGACTGTCCTCTTGAAGAAGCCCTGGAGAAAAGATATATCCTACATTAGGTTGACGAGCCACAATACCCACAAACACAAGAAAAAAAGGAAATTGAAAAAAGAAATAATTCCAAATTAAAATACCTTACAACTTTCACAAGTAAGGAGTCCATAGTGGTATCCTGAGACCTTATCTCCACAAACAGGACACAATTCTTCCAAATCTTCATCATAGGTGTAGTCCATTACGCCTACCATCAATGGAACGCCTGGGTCGCAAATAAAAGCAAGGGTCAAGAAAAACGGATGAAGCAGGGATATAACGAATAAATGAATTCAAATAATGTACAGTTTCTTAATCAATTGCATTTACGGCCCTTGACAAATTTGAAAATGCAGGACGAAATTGTAGGATTCTGTGCAGCTGTGAAATAATAACTGCTTTAAATCAAACTTCCAAAAGGCTTAAAACCTAAATATATATAGTTTCGCTAATAATAATCTTAATGTGGGTTAATATATAAATTGCGAAAAATGCAAAAGTAAATGTATTTCCACAAAGAATATGATAGATTGATGGTCCGGTGATATTAGTGTATTTCAGAGAGCTGATTGACAATAGTTTCACTCTATTTCACAAAAATAAGACCGACGATTCCATAATGCATGGAAGCAAACATAAAAACATTGATATTCACGATTTATTCAAATCCAATGTAAAACCTTTTTTAAAAACCTTTTATGATAAGACAGGCAAATGTTTAAACGGATTCGACCAAATATAACGTGTATGGTTGATTACCTTTATCGCCCCCTTCTTCCAAGTGGTTATTCCTATTAATCAAGAAATGCCTCAGACTAGGATAGAATAACGCGTTTTATAATCCACACCTACAACACGGTCCACGCGCGCTTCGACACGAGCACATGTCCTTTACTCAGGGCTCTCTCACCTTCTACTGGGAGGTTGGCCAATGAGCGGTGGATGCGATCACCTATCTTGAGAAAACAACCTATGTGTGGTACAGGACACCCTTTCATGCAACATAATACACGGAGATGTACCATTTTAAGGAGAATGCCTTTAACCAAATCAGTGTCAAATAGGAACGGAGGATGATCGAAAGTGATAATAGCCTATCCATTATTATGATTATTAATACTGTTAGGATTATTATTATTATTGTTATTGTCGTGATTATTATTATTACTGCTATTATAGCATAGTTATTAGGCCATAACGATTGTTATTACATTTTTGTTATTATTCATGTTGTTTGTTGTTATCGATATTATTATTATCATAATCATCAGTCGTTTTTTTTCGTAATTAAGATCCAGAGTTAGTTTTAATTCTGGGACTAAGTTATGACTTTAGACCATATGAATGTGAACAGAAATAATTTAAACAAAAAGACCTTAGTAGACCTATAGCTTACGCATCAACGGTCCTTTGGCGTATTATTTCACATTTCAGTCCTTACTCTTTTTATAATAATTTTTCATGAATCAATAGACTCGATCTATAATAGGAAACGCAGACCCAATGCATGAGTTAATTATATTCCAAGGCCGTTTAAACAATAGCCTACATTTCGACAAGGGGTGTTAGGCTAACTAGCTTTTATAATTATTTTTGACAAAATAGGAAGATAATATCCAATAAGGAGGCTTAATTGTTTTGTTTTTCTGTAGGCTATTTTGTAGAATTCATTTCGATTCACTAATTCACATTGGACTATATTTGCTGTTTTGGCAATTACTTTAGATACAAACGGCTTAAAAAATATATCTACATCTATTAGCCTAGGCTACTCTATACCTCAAGGTCAGACATCAATGGATAGCATTTCATTCTTACCATTTTGATTTCAAATGCATAATAAAACTGTATTTTTGTCTTATTATTTCCTTTATTCTCCCCCAAAAAAGTTTGCAAGGAGAAATACTTTGGATCCTATTGAATAGCTATTCCTTGAATAGACTGCTGAATATGCCAGGTTAATATAATATTTGTCTTGCAATATGGTTAAAGGCTTCGACATAAACATATTAAGTGCAGACTGAATATCTTTATTTAAATATTGATCTATCTGCTTACTAAATTATTTTAAATAAGCTATTCTATATGAACGTGCAACAACAAAATAGAGGCATATTACAAAATAAAAGATTGCATAAGCCTACAGTATCTGTGGGTTTACAGATAGCAAATAACTAAAAGTTCATGTAGGCATATCCGAAGCTTCAGACAATTCTACACATTCCGCAAGCGGATTTGTTCACTTACCTTGTGCCTTTTCTCCCAACATTGTATTACCTATGAGGCAGGCTAGACGTCGACGACAATAAAACCTATTATTAAAGAAGATGCTGCAAAACTTTGACCACTTTGTATGTCATATACAATCCGAATCTGCAAAACAAATTCGTAGCCTAATAAACAAATAATTTAGGATAATGGTGATCTCCACGAAATAACTGCAGTCATTTCCAGCGTTCTCTTTGCTTTTCTTTCTTTATCAAATAGCAAAAAAGTTACTAAAGTTCTTATTGGCCATCGTCATGTGACGACCACGGAAACGATGATGCGCCCTTTTTCCCATCCAAGCATGCAGATAATAACTGAGATGCACATATGAGTAGACAGACACACCGTGTAACTGGCATACTGTGGGTCTGTTATGCCAAATGTATTTTTAAAAATATAGCAGATTTCAAACATTTATATTATTCATCACCGATAGGCCTGTTATGCTTTCAGTACTCATATTGTAAGACACAATGCATTTGGAAGAAATGTATGTAAAACAATCAAAAAACATTTACTTTTGATTTACATGTCATATATATTTCATGCATGGCATTTCAGACATTTTTCTGAGAGATTATTCCAGTATAAGTACCTAAGAGGTTGTACCTGCATGGTCCCTGCTGGAATGAGCTCTGAGAAAAATGTCAGTTCAACTTCTGTTATCACAAGGACTCTCTATCCATAGTATATGTCTGTCCTTAAGCACTGTGTATGCTAGTTCAATAAACAAATGTAATTATTAATGGAAACTGGCATACTGTGGCTATGAGATGAGAAGTCTTCAGTTGTATAAAATGTGTATTCGATATACAGTACCAGTCAAACGTTTGGACACACCTACTCATTCAATGGTTTTTCTTTATTCTTACTATTTTCTACATTGTAGAATAATAGTGAAGACATCGGAACTATGAAATAACACATATGGAAACATGTAGTAACCAAAGAAGTGTTAAACAAATTAAAATATATTTTATATTTGAGATTCTTCAAAGTAGCCACCCTTTGCCATGATGACAGCTTTGCACACTCTTGGCATTCTCTCAACCAGCTTCATGAGGTAGTCACCTGGAATGCATTTCAATTAACAGGTGTACCTTGTTAAAAGTTCATTTGTGGAATTTCTTTCCTTAATGTGTTTGAACCAATCGGTTGTGTTGTGACAAGGTAGGGGTCGCATACAGAAAATATCCCTATTTGGTAAAAGACCAAGTCTATATTATGGCTCAAATAAAAAAAGCTCAAATAAGCAAAGCGAAACGACAGTCCATCATGACTTTACGACATAAAGGTCAATCAATCCGGAAAAGTTTCTTTAAGTGCAGTCACAAAAACCATCAAGTACTATGACGAAACTGGTTCTCATGAGGACCGCCACAGGAAAAGAAGACCCAGAGTTACCTCTGCTGCAGAGGATAATAAGGGCACAGGGCGAGACCCAGATGCAGACACGGGAGGCAGATGGTTTGAGTCTGATATTTATTATAATCCAAGGGGCAGGTAAGAGAATGGTCGTGGACAGGCAAAAGATCATAACAAGGTCAGAGACCAGGAGGTACAGAGTGTCAGGCAGGCTCCAGGTCAGGGCAGGCAGTATGATCAGGCAGGTAGGTTCAGAGTCAAGGCAGGCAAGGGTCAAAACCGGGAGGACAAGCAAAAACTGAGAAAAAGCAGGAGCATGGAGTAATACGCTGGTTGACTTGACAAAACAAGACGAACTGGCACATACAGACAGAAAACACAATACCCAGGGGATAATGGGGAAGATGGGTGACACCTGGAGGGGGTGGTTACTACATGATTCCATATGCATTATTTCAGAGTTTTGATGTCTTCACTATTATTCTACAATGTAGAAAATAGTAAAAGTTTTTTTTTAAACTTGAATGAGTAGGTGTGTCCAAACTTTAGACTGGTACTGTACTTCAGAAATGTAATGGCCATAGGTCAATGCAATGTGCAACAGAGGTATGGACTTGAGTCCCATGACTTGGACTCGAGTCAGACTCGAGTCACAAATATGATGACTTGCAACTCGACTTTGACTTTAACACCAATGACTCGTGACTTAACTTGGACTAGAGCCTTTTGACTCGAACTGACTTGATACCCTCCCAATCCCAAATATTAAAAAATATGCTATTAAAGAAAGTTTTGTGTCTGTGTGTGTGTCCTTGATAGTCGATTGGTCCTTCTCATTGCTACCCATGTATTTCCATGGAAATATAAAGTTATAAATCATTCATGATTTGCTTAAATGTAATATACTAACTGTTGTTAAAATTATGAAATGGTATTACATTTGGTGAAGAGCACATTATGACTTGTTTAGGACTTGAGACTTGACTTGAGACTTGTTGGTCTTGACTTGAAACTTGACTCAGACCTGCCTGTCTTGACTTTGGACTTGACTTGGAACTTGAGTGCTAAGACTTGAGACTTACTTGTGACTTGTAAAACAATGACTTGGTCCCACCTCTGATGTGCAATGCAAGCCCCTGACCAAAGAAGCACACATAATCATATGAACCACCAACATCTGTCTAGAATTCCCAAAGATAAACTCCACAGGAGAACTTGAACTTAGTGGTTAAACAAAACATTGTCAGTTTACAAAATCCAGAAGGATAGTTACCTGAGTCAATAATTCAATGCAATTGTTGCTACCAGCGCAGCCTTGTCAAATTAATAAAACTCAACATTTTTCTTAGAATCTACATTCCGAGATGCTCCTGAATTCTAATATATCTGTTGTTGTATCAGATACGAAATGTCCACTTTTGTATAAGTTCTGTGTTAATGAGACTGGTGTAAAATGTGTATTGAGAACATAGGTTCAGTGAGGGGAGATATTGTGTAGAGATGCTATATTCCAAAGATATTGGGCTCAAGTGCTTAACTATTTCAATGACACGAAGGTCAATGTCAATTCAACCTCTTATTTGAATGTGTAAAAGCATGTGTGGCAAAACATGGCAAGTTTACGCCAGGGCATTTGGTTATCTAGCAATTCTAGTTGTATCAATTTGCCTGCATAGTTGGAGCAATACAAAACCCACAAGGTATTTATTTTGGAATTCCGGATCATGATAAACATTTGCTTCATTCTGGATTCTACTATCAGGGGCGAATTGGCCATCTGGCAATTCTGGCAAATGCCAGATGGGCTGGACCATTTTTAAGTTGGGTGGATGGTCAAAATTGACATACACAAAGACATTTTTATTAGCAAAGAGACCTGCTCCGACTCCGTAATCAGGTAGTCAGCCAAGATCATGGATAGTAAAAAATAGAAAGTGTGCCTATAAACATAGAAAGGGCACATACTACATTGTCATCTCACTCAAAACATGCATTTTTTGGGGCAGCTAAAACCAAGATTTGGTCAAACAGTAAAGTGCATTATCTTCATGATTACTGTAAGGAAAGTGTGTGCCCTACCTCTGTGGCTGTTGCACTGGGGCATGCTGCAGTGCTTAATGTGTAACTCGGGAATTGCCGGAACAAGAAATGAGCACAAGAGGTGGGTGGGGGAGTTCTCAGGTGCCGGAACGCATGAGAAAAAAACTACCTTTGTAATAAAGCATTGCATGCATATAATCACATTTGCGTAGTGACATAGAGCAGAAGAGTAGAGGCACTTACAGAAGTTTCACACATTGGGAAATACTTTAGTAGCCTAGGGTCCAGGAAAAATGTGGCCTTTTATAAATGCATTTCATGCAATTCTACGTCATTTTACATGACTGGAGGCTTTTGCAGAATATTTTTTAAATACAGCACAAATGATCGAAATGGCAGGTTACTTTGACACTGACAAACTGAGAATCTGAGATCAATAAAAACATCCTTGTCTTGAATCGATCAATAGCCGAGGTGTCAAGACTCAGGAAAAGGCCCAGATGGAGACAGTTTCAAAGTAACAAAAGTTTATTACAAAAACAAGGGGGGCTGGCAAACGACAGGTCAAGGGCAGGCAGAGGTCAGTAATCCAGAGCAGAGTCCGAAAGGTACAGAGTGGCAGGCAGGCTCAGGGTCTTGGCAGGCAGAGGTCAGTAATCCAGGGTGGAGTGACTAGGTACAGAACGGCAGACAGGCTCAGGGTCATTGCAGGCAGCAGAATGATCAAAACCAGGAAAACTATAAAACAGGAACTAGAGAAAGACAGGTGCACGGGAAAACCGCTGGTAGGCACGACGAAACAAAGCAATCTGGCAACAGACAAACAGAGAGCACAGGTATTAATACATTGGGGATATTGGGGAAGATGGGAGACACATGGAGTGGGATGGAGACAAGCACAAAGACAGGTGAAACAGATTAGGGTGGACAGGTGAAACAGATTAGGGTGTGACACTAGGCCTAGGTGTGTGGAGACATTGTAGGATACATTATGAGGAGAAAATTATAGACTTAAAATGCTTTCCAGTTTCATTGACTCACCCATTGACATGCAGCTCACTCGCTGGTGATGGCCAATGAGCTCGTGCCAATCTCTCTCTTGTTTTACTTTGTAAAGCAATATTTGGAAGTTGATCAAATATGTTGGTAACCTACAGCATAGAGTCTGCTCTTTTCAGCAGGAGCCATTTGCTTTCCAACCTGTGTTTTCCCTCGATTGTACTTGAAATGTTGCAAAAGGCCTGTTTTGTCTGCATGCTGTTTGATCACTGACAGATTTGCCACACGTTCCCGACTGGAGGCTATTCCCTGTTATTGGGCTACAATCCACAATAACCTATTGATCCACTGTGGTTAAAGTATATGTCTACTCATGGTGTGTAGACTGTTCTGAATTATTTCATTTCTTTCTGAACAGACAGCAGTAGTTCTATAACTTTGGAAAATCAGTTTCAATTCATCAGGGGTGCTGCAGTTCCTTCAGAACCCTTCGGGCGGCAACTATTCTACAAGAAAATAAATGATGAAGTACAATGCTTTAGAGATAAGGTTCATGTCTATCAGAGCAGTGAGGAAGGGAGATCATAGAAAGTAAATCTCATTCCTGTTAAGTGAGAGATATAAGGACACTTCGCTCATAGCCACGCCCACACATTCAGTAGGTTACCATATTGAGCAAACCATAAACCCGGGCCGGACCAACCCCAATCCACTCTTAGAAAATAGGCCCGGACTGTAAATCTACTTTTTCACTTTACGTTTTTTTGTGTGGACAGGAGAATTAATGAAGAGCCAACTCGAATGAACTTTGATCACTTTTATTCCAATTTTTACATTGCAAAATTGTTAAATAATTTCAGGCCATGAGAGTTGTATTAAAAATAAGACTGAAATACCTTATTTACGTAAGAATTCAGACCTTTTGCTATGAGACTCGAAGTTGAGCTCAGATGCATACTGTTTCCATTGATCATCCTTGAGATGTTTCTACAACTTGATTGGAGTCCACCTGTAACAAATTCTGTTGATTTGACATGATTTGGAAACGCACACACCTGTCTATATAAGGTCCCGCAGTTGACAGTGCATATCAGAGTAAAAACCAAGTCATGAGGATGAAGGAATTGTCCGTAGAGCTCCGAGACAGGATTGTGTCGAGGCACAGATCTGGGTAAGGATACCAAAACATTTATCCAGCAGTGAAGGTCCCCAAGAACACTGTGGCCTCTATTATTCTTAAATGGAAGAAGTTTGGAACCACCAAGACTCTTCCTAGAGCTGTTCGCCCGGCCAAACTGAGCAATCGGGGGAGAAGGGCCTTGGTCAGGGAGGTGGCCAAGAACCCAATGGTCACTCTGACAGAGCTCCAGAGTTATTCTGTGGAGATGAGAGAACCTTCCAGAAAGACATCCATGTCTGCAGCACTCCACCAATCAGGCCTTTATGGTACAGTGGCCAGACGGAAGACACTCCTTAGTAAAAGGCACATGCCAGCCCGCTTGGAGTTTGCCTAAAGACACCTAAAGAATCTCAGACCATGAGAAACAAGATTTTCTGGTCTGATGAAACCAAGATTGAACTCTTTGGTCTGAATGCCAAGTATCACGTCTGGAGGTAACCTGGCACCATCCCTACGGTGAAGCATGGTGATGGCAGCATCATGCTGTGGGGATGTTTTTCCGTGGCAGGGACTGGGAGACTAGTTAGGATCGAGGCAAAGATAAACGGAGTAAAGTACATTGAGATCCTTGATAAAAACCTGCTCTAGAGCACTCAGGACCTCAGACTGGGGCAAAGGTTCACCTTCCAACAGGACAATGACCCTAAGCACACAGCCAAGACAATGCAGGAGTGGCTTCAGAACAAGTCTCTGAATGTCCTTGAGTGGCCCAGCCAGAGCCCGGACTTGAACCCGATCGAACATCTTAGGATAGACCTGAAAATAGCTGTGCAGCAACACCCCTTTTCCAAACTGACAAGCTTGAGAGGATCTGCAGAGAAGAATGGGAGAAACTTCCCAAATATAGATGTGCCATGCTTGTAGCGTCATACACAAGAAGAATCGATGCTGTAATCGTTGCCAAAGGTGCTTCAGCAAAGTATTGAGTTAAATGGTCTGAATACTTACGTAAATGTGATAATTACGTTTTATTTATTTTTTAATTGCAACAATTTTCTAAACCTGTTTTAGCTTTGTCATTATGGGGTATTGTGTGAAGATTGATGAGTGAAAAAAACGACATAATCAATTTTAGAATAAGGCTGTAACGTAACAAAATGTCAAGGTGTCTGAATACTTTCCAAAGGCACTGTAGGCCTAATAGGTCTACTTGGGTAGTACCCTACAACTGCAAAGTTTTTTTTAGGACATTACATACATTTACTGTTGGATGAATATCTAGCTACTACCAGCAGTAGGGCCGGGACGATACCAGTATTGCAATATTTATTCCATGTCAAAAATGAATACCCAAAGCATATCAAACATTTTGGTCCTTTAAAAGCCTGCTGTATGTAAAATAGTGTGCTATAGCTTGGGAAATAAATACATGTGACTGTGGATGTATTTCCAACATTAGGGCTGTTTTCCTAAAGAAGCTCAATTCTCTTTGTGTTTTGTTTCCTTGCAATGATACTAACGAATATCAGGATACTGGTATCGTAACGGCCCTAACCAGCAGTGGGTATTATTTAGAGTTAGCGATCTAGTTAATGTGTTGAGTTTCCACTTCCTCAGGTGTTGAACTCCAATTAGCCTATGATATTAGTTAGTGCACATAAAGATGTAAATGTTATGTGTCATCACTGTTGCATGTGTCTAAGTAGGTTGTGTAGGGTCAGGGTGTATGTGTGAGGATGGGGTGTGTGGCGAGTGAGTTGGTGGCGCGCGCAGTGATGTGGGCTGGTGTGGATGAAATGCCAGGGCCATATTCTTGTCCCGGTCCGTCCCTGCCACCCATTGTTATGTTTATGGTCATACAGTTCGAGGACAGGATCAATGCAGGAGTTGCCACTATAACATTTCTGTTACATTATTCACATACGGTTCACGGTTGCAAAGACGTAATGAAAATAACTCAAATTGGTCATTATTATATCAGCAGCATTTTAACAGAAACTCAGCAACTATAATAGGGAAATTAGCTCTTTGGGCCTAAGGCTAAGGAGACATCTATCCATCACTCTATGTTGTATGTATCCTAAAGTGCACTGTCCCCACTGCAGTGAAGGATCTTAGTATGGAACAGTGACCCTTCAAGGTCTCTGATTAGGCACAAAAAGGTCCTTGAATAGGTTCTCTACACATCCATTTATTATATCCAAGAGGCAGAAAACAAACATTGAGCCCACTGTCAGGATGGGGTGATGAGGAGGAGGAGGGCCCGCAGTTGCAGACACCAGGCCAGGCCTCTTGTCAATGAATCACAGAAATATGGTCTATCTAATGTTTTTCTCCAGCACTCTTTTGTTTTGCAAGTGTGCTGTGGCTACAGGTCAATAGTGCCCTAGCATCAGACGTCCTCTGTCTCTGTCTCAGAGATATATTAGTATAATAAGTAAAGAGCAGGATTGGGACTGGGATATTGTTTTGACTTCATCGTTTATATTTTGCTCATTGTGCCCTCTGCAGCTATTTTCTGCCAAAACAGCAGAATCTCTGCAATAAAAAATGATAGGAAAATAATTGCTTTATAGGTGAAAGTGCATTCATGTTAATCTGTTTTACATGTAATAAAAAATAAAAAATGAAGAGTAAATATGTCACAAAAAAAGTTTAAGTATTATATTTTTAGAACATTTAATTGAATACATTTTGATATTATTATGCTACAGAAAATATGTGCTGTCTGATGGTTCAGCCATGGATGGAATACAAACAGGACAGACTGACTGGATGTACAGTGCTTTCAGAAACTATTCACACCCTTTTTCCACATTTTGTTGTGTTATAGCCTGAATTTAAAATTGATTAGATTTAGATTTTTTTGTCACTGTACTACACACAATACCCGATAATATCAAAGTGGAATAATGTTTTCCTAGATGTTTACAAATTAATAAAAAATGAAAAGATGAAATGTCTTGAGTCAATAAGTATTCAACCCCTTTGTTATGACAAGCCTTAATAAGTTCAGGAGTAAAAATGTGCTTAACAAGTCACATAATAAGTTGCATGGACTCTGTGTGCAATAATAGTGTTTAACATGATTTTTGAATGACTAGTTCATTTCTGTACCCCACACATACAATTATCTGTAAAGTACCTCAGTCGAGCAGTGAATTTCAAACACAGATTCAACCACAAAGACCAAGGAGGTTTTCATGCCTCGCAGAAAAGTTGGTAGATGGGTAAAAATGTAAAAAGCAGACATTACATATCCCTTTTAGCATGTTGAATTTATTAGTTACACTTTGGATGGTGTATCAATACACCCAGTCACTACAAAGATACAGGGGTCCTTCCTAACTCAGTTGCCAGAGAGGAAGGTAACCGCTCAGGGACTTCACCATGAGGCCAATGGTAACTTTAAACAGTTACAGTGTGTAATGGCTGTGATTGGAGAAAACAGAGGATGAGTCAACAACATTGTAGTTACTTCACAATACTAAGCTAATTGACAGAGTGAAAAGAAGGAAGCTTGTACAGAATAAAACTATTCCAAAACTTGCATCCTGTTTGCAACAAGGTACTAAAGTATTACTGCAAATAAAATGTGGCAAAGCAATACACTTTTTGTCCTTAATACAATGTGTTGTGTTGTATTGTGTTTGCCACAAACATATCACTGAGTACCACTCTGCATATTTTCAAGCATAGTGGGGGCTGCATCATATGCGTATGCTTGTAATCGTTAAGGACTGGGGAGTTTTTCAGATAAAAAAGAAACGGAATGGAGCTAAGCACAAGCAAATTCCTAGAAGAAAACCTGGTTCAATCTGCTTTCCACCAGATACCGGGGGACGAATTCACCTTTCAGCAGGACAATAAGCTAAAACACAAGGCCAAATCTACACTGGAGTTGCTTACCAATAAGACAGTGAATGTTCCTGAGTGGCCGAGTTACAGTTTTTACTTAAATCTACTTGAAAATCTATGGTAAGACCTGAAAATGGTTGTCTAGAAATGATCAACAACTAATTTGACAGAGCTTGAAGATGTTTTTAAAGAAAAATTGGCAAATGTTGCACAATCCAGGTGTGGAAAGCTCTTAGAGACTTAACCAGAAAGACTCACGGCTGCAATCACTGCCAAAGGTGTTTCTACAAAGTATTGGCTCAGGCATGTGAATACTCATGTAAATAAGATGTTTTCACTTTGTCATTATGGGGTATTGTGTGTAGATGGGTGAAGAAGAAAAAAATATTTAATCCATTTTGAATTCAGCTTGTAACACAACAAAATGTGGATAAGTCAATGGGTATGACTACTTTCTGGATGTACTGTAACATGTAGAACATCAGTCCACGTGTAACCATCTCAACCCATGGTGTAGCAACCTTTACAAGTTATGGATGGATCAATTTTGCCTCGATGAGGAACTATTGGAACATTACAGAAGAAAGTGTAAGGAGACTGCTTTCTCAGAAGAAAGTGTAAGAAGACTGCTTTCTCAGAAGAAAGTGTAAGGAGACTGCTTTCTCAGAAGAAAGTGTAAGGAGACTGCTTTCTCAGAAGAAAGTGTAAGAAGACTGCTTTCTCAGAAGAAAGTGTAAGGAGACTACTTTCTCAGAAGAAAGTGTAAGGAGACTGCTTTCTCAGAAGAAAGTGTAAGAAGACTGCTTTCTCAGAAGAAAGTGTAAGGAGACTGCTTTCTCAGAAGAAAGTGTAAGGAGACTACTTTCTCAGAAGAAAGTGTAAGGAGACTGCTTTCTCAGAAGAAAGTATAAGGAGACTGCTTTCTCAGAAGAAAGTGTAAGGAGACTGCTTTCTCAGAAGAAAGTGTAAGGAGACTGCTTTCTCAGAAGAAAGTGGAGACCGCATTCGAAGAAGAACATATATGGAGCGACTGCATTTTGTACTTGACTAAAACAAATTACAAAGCAAGCTTGAACAGTATAGGAGAACCTCAGGCTTAATACATATGTCAGTGTATTCCATCTGTCCTTGGGGTAAGGGTACTGCACAAACTTAACAAAACACTTAAAGAAGGAAAATAGATGGTTTAACTACAATAGCATCTTAAGAAAACAAGCGTGCAAGGGGTTTCCCCAAGTGTCTTGTCACAAGGTCAAACCATACACACTTTTCTAAGAGCTATAATTACTTTGGAAGTAAAATAATTATATATCAGTATGAATTCCATTTAGAATAGACCATGGGGTTTGTTGAAATGTGATGGATTAGATGAATATGTGTTTCTGAATGATGCCCTCTGCTGGTCTACTCTATACTTTGTATTTTGATGCATAAAGACTACCAAGGACTACAAAACCATACAATCTTTCAGTAATGGTTGAAGCACGTACAGCAGGCCTAAGGTGAGCATACGGGATTGTATTAGTTACTTATTATTATAATAAGGTAGTAAGTAAGTAGTAATAATAAGGTAGGAGAAGGTAGTAAAAATAGGCTGATTGTGAGAAACCAATAAAACAATGCAGCGCTATCAGTATTTGTAAAATGCTTAGCCTCATTTATGCTCAAAGCTGGGAGATGTAGGCCTACAGCATAGATGGAGGAGCACCACGATGCATTACCACCATTCCTTGGCCTTGACTTATAACTGAAATTGAACAGATGTTTTCCCGTTAGTGCGCCTTTGAGAAGTCAGCTTTGTGTTCAACAACAATAGAAAAATGTTGTTAGACTCTCACAAGGTTATCCTCAATTGCAACCTTGCACACAATTAAATATATCCCAATTTTTCGTTGTTGTATGATAATCCATTATAGCAGTCAGAGTAATTTCACGCAGTAGAAACTTGGTATGCATCAATAGGGCCGTAATATATAGTACATTGTTGCATCTCTATTCAAAATGTTATTCTTCTGTCACTTTAGTCCAGAAATTCTTCGTCCTTCACACTTGAACATGCCGTAAATCTTTTGATGTTTAAAATAACAGTTGTTTGGCAAAACATTCAGTATTAGAGAGACAGGAGCTACTCAGTTGCCCAGAACAGTGTATGGAGGTCTGTGGTGGGCCTGTCAATATGGACTCCACTCTCTGGACAATACAGCCACTTTAGGGCGGCAGGTAGCCGAGTGGTTAGTTAGAGCGTTGGTCAGTAACCAAAACATTGCTACTTCGAATCCCTGAGCCGACAAGGGGGAAATCTGCCCATGTGCTCTTGAGCAAAACACTTAACCGTACATTTTCCAGTGTCACCGTTGATAATGGTAGACCCTGGCTATGACTAATCACCTTGCATCATAAATAACTACTCATTCCAAGGGTGTTTCAGGGAGAGTGGGATATGCAAAACATGTATTTCCAATTAATGCAGTTGTATTAGGACAAGCATAAGCACCCACCTAATTATTATTTTATTTTAATATGTACAGTACAAATATTACTGTTACTTCCTGACAAACCTCCTGGAGCTGTCCTTGACCAAATCTCTCCTCTTACAATTTGGAGACTGATCTAAAAGTCCTTATTCTCTTCTGCCTCCAAAGTATTATAGATACATAGACACAACTTTAAACAAATTCTAATTTGTTTTCCCTCAATTTCATTTCCTGGCCCTGAGAATCATGGTTACAGTGCCTTGCGAAAGTGTTCACCCCCCTTGGCATTTGTCCTATTTTGTTGCCTTACAACCTGCAATTGAAATTATTTTTTGGGGGGGTTTGTATCATTTGATTTACACAACATGCCTACCTCTTTGAAGATTGAAAATATTTTTTATTGTGAAACAAACAAGAAATAAGACAAAAGAACTGAAAACTTGAGCGTGCATAACTCATTCCCCCCCCCCCCCCCCCCCCCCCCTCCCCAAAGTCAATACTTTGTAGAGACAACTTTTGCAGCAATTACAGCTGCAAGTCCCTCGGGGTATGTCTCTATAAGCTTGGCACATCTAGCCACTGGGATTTTTGCCCATTCATCAAGGCTAAACTGCTCCAGCTACTTAAAGTTGCATGGGTTCCGCTGGTGTACAGCAATCTTTAAGTCATACCACAGATTCTCAATTGGATTGAGGTCTGGGCTTTGACTAGGCCATTCCAAGATATTTCAATGTTTCCCCTTAAACCACTCGAGTGTTGCTTTAGCAGTATGCTTATGGTCATTGTCCTGCTGGTAGGTGAACCTCCGCCCTAGTCTCAAATCTCTGGAAGACTGAAACAGGTTTCCCTCAAGAATTTCTCTGTATTTAGCGCCATCCATCATTCCTTCAATTCTGACTAGTTTCCCTGTACCTGCCGACGAAAAACATCCCTACAGCAAGATGCTGCCACCACCATACTTCACTGTGGGGATGGTATTCTCGGAGTGATGAGAGGTGTTGGGTTTCTGCCAGACATAGCGTTTTCCTTGATGGCCAAAAAAGCTCAATTTTAGTCTCATCTGACCAGAGTACCTTATTCCATATGTTTGGGGAGTCTTCCAAATGCCTTTTTGTGAACACCAAATGTGTTTGTTATTTTTTTCCTTAAAAGCAATGGCTTTTTCTGCCCACTCTTCCGTAAAGCCCAGCTCTGTGGACTGTAAGGCTTAAAGTGGTCCTATGGACAGATACTCCAATCTCCGCTGTGGAGCTTTGCAGCTCCTTCAGGGTTATCTTTGGTCTCTTTGTTGCCTCTCTGATCAATGCCCTCTTTGCCTGGTCTGTGAGTTTTGGTCGGCGGCCCTCTCTTTTTTGTGGTGCCATATTCTTTCCATTTTTTTATCTTGGATTTAATGGTGCCCTGTGGGATGTTCAAAGTTTCGGATATTTTTTTATAACCCAACCCTGATCTGTACTTCTCCACAACTTTGTCCCTGACCTGTTTGGAGAGCTCCTTGTTCTTCATGGTGCCGCTTGCTTGGTGGTGCCCCTTGCTTAGTGGTGTTGCAGACTCTGGGGCCTTTCAGAACAGGTGTATATATACTGAAATGATGTGACAGATCATGTGACACTTAGGTTGCACACAGGTGGACTTTATTTAACTAATTATGTGACTTCTGAAGGTAATTGGTTGCACCAGATCTTATTTAGGGGCTTCATAGCAAAGGGGCGAATACATATCCACGCACCACTTTTTTTTTTAAACAAGTTATTTTTTTCATTTCACTTTACCAATTTGGACTATTTTGTGTATGTCCATTACATGGAATCCAAATAAAAATCTATTTAAATTACAGGTTGTAATGCAACAAAATAGGAAAAACCCCAAGGGGGATGAATACTTTTGCAAGGCACTGTATATCATTCTGTGTTTGATATGAGAATTTATTAAAATGCTGTTGCCATTTATGATCATGCTCTAGTGAAGGGGATCAGGTTGAAGTGAATGGCCATGTTTGAGAGCAAAAAAAACGTAATATATAATGGGTAAATTATGACTGACTGACCTACAAATATGAATAAGTAGTTATTTATGATGCAAGGTGATTTGTCGATCAGTCAGTTGGCAGCCGCCTGCACTATCAACTGTAATGTCGAAAAAGTCCATTAACTGGACAAGCAGATATTAAAATTTTGGCATCTGCCAGAAACACATTCACATTCAAGGTTACAACAGCCTGGTAGGTAGCCTATTCATTAGGGGGCTGATTCAGACTTAGGAAACGTGTGCCTTTCTTACACTTTTTGATTTAAGCACTTCTCAGTATTTGTTATTCATACACCCTATGCATGTGCTTAACAAGGTTTCTGGCGTGGCTCCCTCAGCAACAACCACACAAACGTGACAGTGTCTACAGAGGAAGCAAATTAAGGTAAACAAAACAATGTAAAGAAATGGAATGATATGATATGAACTGTAGGCTATACTGAAGGGTACTAACAATAAATTGGCAGTAAAATATGTGTGTTACTAATATTTAACATATAATATCTAACACACGCATACACCAACTGAAACTCAGTGCCTGATTGACTGACTCTATTAGCCAAACAGTGTTTTATGTATATCTCCGATAAGCTACCCAGGAAAGTGATAAGAATACCCTGTATTATTATACTGTACGTAGCCTTAGAAATAAGTTTTATGAAATCAGTTACTTGCTAACATCGGATAACATTCAAATACTGACCATCTCTGAAACTCACTTAGATAATTCCTTAGATCAGCTATTCCCAAACTGGGGTACACGTACCCGCAGGGGAACGCGCAATGATGCCGGAGGTATTCCAAATAAAATGTGATTCACATTCAATCAATTTTGGGAAACATTTTTTCTTCACATTTTCAAAGAGTCCATTTATATTTTCCAACGGGGCTATACATTTGTGTGTTTTTTTTTTCTCGCATGAGTAGCCTCGTTTTACTGCCAAAAATAATATTAAACCATCTAGTCTTCAGCGAAATAACAACACAACCTGAAATAGAGGTAGCCTAGTCAAATAATGAACATCCAATCACATTAACCGTTACTCTCTCGCAGGAATTCCACTAATGGTCTGTATGTAGCCAAACGTAGTTGCTGCTCATGTTTGTATCTGTACTGATGGCGCAAAAGCCATGACAGGGAGACATAGTGGAGTGGTAATGCGCGTGCAAGCAGTTGCTCCAGACACCACTTGGGTACACTGCAGCATTAACCGAGAGGCTCTTGCTGCCAAGGGAATGCCTGACAGCTTGAAAGATGTTTTGGACACTACAGTGAAAATGGTTAACTTTGTTAAAGCAAGGCCCCTGAACTCTCGTGTATTTACTGCACTATGCAATGATATGCGCAGTGACCATGTAACACTTTTACAACATACATAAGTGCGCTGGTTATCAAGGGACAAAGTATTGACAATTTTTTTTTTATTGAGAGACGAGTTTAAAGTTTTCTTTCCTGACCATCATTTTCACTTGTCTGACCGCTTGCATGATGATGAGTTTCTCACACGACTGGCCTATCTTAGTGATATTTTTTCTCGCCTGAATGATCTGAATCTAGGATTACAGGGACTCTCCGCAACTATATTCAATGTGCGGGACAAAATTGAGGCTATGATTAAGAAGTTGGAGCTCTTCTCTGTCTGCATTAACAAGGACAACACACAGGTCTTTCCATCATTGTATGATTTTTTTGTATGAAGCTTATTATGGACAATGTCAAGTGTTAGCTCTGACAAATTGAAAACCCTAGTCATTGGCGACTCCATTACCCGCAGTATTAGACTTACAACGAATCATCCAGCGATCATACACTGTTTACCAGGGGGCAGGGCTGCCGACGTTAAGGCTAATCTGAAGATGGTGCTGGCTAAGTGTAGAGAGTATAGGAATATTGTTATCCACGTCGGCACCAACGATGTTAGGATGAAACAGTCAGAGGTCACCAAGCGCAACACAGCTTCATCGTGTAAATCAGCTAGAAAGATGTGTTGGCATTGAGTACTTGTCTCTGGCCCCCTCCCAGTTAGGGGGAGTGATGAGCTCTACAGCAGAGTCTCACAACTCAATCGCTAGTTAAAAACTGTTTTCTGTCCCTCCCAAAAGATAGAATTTGTAGATAATTGGCTCTCTTTCTGGGACTCACCCACAAACAGGACCAAGCCTGGCCTGCTGAGGAGTGACGGACTCCATCCTAGCTTGAGGGGTGCTCTCATCTTATCTACAAACATAGACAGGGCTCTAACTCCCCTAGCTCCACAATGAGATAGGGTGCAGGCCAGGCAGCAGGCTGTTAGCCGGCCTGACAGCTTAGTGGAGTCTGCCACTAGCACAGTCAGTGAAGTCAGCTCAGCTATCCCAATTGAGACCGTGTCTGTGCCTCGATCTAGGTTGGGCTAAACTAAACATGGCGGAGTTCTCCTTAGCAATTTCACTGGAATAAAGACCTCCTCCATTCCTGTCATTATTGAAAGAGATTGTGACGTCTCACATCTCAAAATAGGGCTACTTAATGTTAGATCCCTCACTTCCAAGGCAGTTATAGTTAATGAACGAATCATTGTTCATAATCTTGACGTGATTGGCCTGACTGAAACATGGCTTAAGCCTGATGAATTTACTGTGTTAATTGAGGCCTCACCTCCTGGTTACACTAGTGACCATATCGCCGGCGCATCCAGCAAAGGCTTGGCGGTTGCCAACATTTACAATTGCAAATTTCAATTTACAAAAAAAACGGCTGTGTTATTATCTTTTGAGCTCCTAGACTGAAAACTATGCAGCCTACTCAATAACTTTTTATAACTACTGTTTACAGGCCTCCTGGGCCATATACAGCGTTCCTCATGGAGTTCCCTGAATTCCTATCGGATCTTGTAGTACATTTTTGGTGACTCTAATATTCACATGGAAAAGTCCACAGACCCACTCCAAAAGGCTTTCGGACCCTTCATCGACTCAGAGGGTTTTGTCTAACATGTATCTGGATCTACTCACTGCCACAGTCATACTCTGGACCTAGTTTTGTCCCGTGGAATAAATGTTGTGGATCTTAATGTTTTTCCTCATAATCCTGGACTATCGGACCACCATGCAACAAATAATCTGCTCAGACCCCAACCAAGGATCATCAAAAGCCATGCTATAAATTCTTGGACAACCTAAAGATTCCTAGATGTCCTTCCAGACTCCCTCCACCTACCCAAGCACGTCAGAGTACAAAAATCAGTTAACCACCTAACTGAGGAACTCAATTTAATCTTGCGTAATACCTTAGATGCAGTCAGTCGCACCACTAAAAACAAAAAAGATTTGTCATAAGAAACTAGCTCCCTGGTATACAGAAAATACTCGAGCTCTGAAGCAAGCTTCCAGAAAATTGGAATGGAAATGGAGTTACAACAAACTGTAAGTCTTCCGACTAGCTTGGAAAGACAGTACGGTGCAGTATCACTGCTGCTCGATCATCCTATTTTTACAACTTAATTGAGGAAAATAAGAACAATCCAAAATGTATTTTTGATACTGTCACAAAGCTAACTAAAAAGCAGCATTCCCAAAGAGAGGATGACTTTCACTTCAGCAGTGATAAATTCATGAACTTCTTTGATCATTAGAAAGCAAATTACAGACTCCTCTTTAAATCTGTGTATTCCTCCAAAGCTCAGTTGTCCTGAGTCTGCACAACTGCCAGGACCTAGGATCAAGGGAGATATTCAATTTTTTTTATATTATATCTCTTGACACATTGATGAAAATAATCATGGCATCTAAACCTTCAAGATGCATACTGGAGCCCTATTCCAACTAAACTACTGAAAGAGCTGCTTCCTGTGCTTGGCCCTCCTATGTTAAACATAATAAATGGCTCTCTGTCCACCGGATGTGTAACAAACTTACTAAAAGTGGCAGTAATAAAGCCTCTCTTGAAAAAGCCAAACCTTGACCCAGAAAATATAAAAAACTATCAGTCTATATTTACATTTACATTTACATTTAAGTCATTTAGCAGACGCTCTTATCCAGAGCGACTTACAAATTGGTGCATTCACCTTATGATATCCAGTGGAACAACCACTTTACAATAGTGCATCTAAATCTTTTAAGGGGGGGGGGGGGATTAGAAGGATTACTTTATCCTATCCTAGGTATTCCTTCAAGAGGTGGGGTTTCAGGTGTCTCCGGAAGGTGGTGATTGACTCCGCTGACCTGGCGTCGTGAGGGAGTTTGTTCCACCATTGGGGTGCCAGAGCAGCGAACAGTTTTGACTGGGCTGAGCGGGAACTGTACTTCCTCAGAGGTAGGGAGGCGAGCAGGCCAGAGGTGGATGAACGCAGTGCCCTTGTTTGGGTGTAGGGCCTGATCGACCTGTTTGATCGGAGGGTGAGGGCCATTCCCCCCAGAAATGTCCGGGAACTTGCAGGTGCCTTGGTGAAAGAGTGGGGTAACATCTCACAGCAAGAACTGGCAAATCCGGTGCAGTCCATGAGGAGGAGATGCACTGCAGTACTTATTTTCCACCATAATTTGCAAATAAATTCATAAAAAATACTACAATGTGATTTTCTGGATTTCTTTTCTCTAATTTTGTCTGTCATAGTTGAAGTGTACCTATGATGACAATTACAGGCCTCTCTCATCTTTTTAAGTGGGAGAACTTGCACAATTGGTGGCTGACTAAATACTTTTTTGCCCCACTGTATCTCCTAATAACTTGCTACACGGAGGCTCTACCTCTATGACTTTGATAACTTGGGACTGGAAGACAACAACAACAAGCTACATACGCCACTCTCTTTAAAAGCAAGAGGGCCACCAACATAAATGACACAATTTTCTCTCTCCAAGGGAAATGTGATGTAGACCCTCCATCTGCATTGTGAATTCACATGGAATTTTATTAATTTGTGTTATCGTTTTAATGGAAAAAACAATCAAAAGATGTCTGATTAAACATAAGAAATATTTTCCATTTGTCACATCCCTGATATCTGTTACAAAAAGAAGGCTACATTTTGTGCGATTGTCATTGCGCAATGCTGTGCATCGTCATCACATACTCCAGGCTGCAGGAGCCTACCCATTTGGCTTGCGTGTCCAAGTTTCATTACCGCAAGTTAAATGGCCATATAATTAAAACAATGTCACGATATTCTATTTGCTTTTTCACTGTGGGAAAGGGGCATAAATATCTGTCATGTTGATATGCTTTTCAGTTTACTTCCATGACTGGTTTCACATTCCTCTCCAAAATCATCTAAAACAATTGCTATTTGTATTTATAATCCAGTTACCCAAACAGATTGCTCATTTACCTAGCTCTTATCACAGAATTGTGTTAATTCTTTCAGGAAAAATTAAGTAGATGTTTTCCCTCTTGAGAGTGACAGGCCAAGCATATCTTTAACAATAAATACATATTATTTTAATCCAGTTTTTTTCCACCATGATCTGACTTCATTTTCAATCATTATTTCCTTATAAACATAGGTACATCTTAAAGGGGCAGTCTGGCATTGGTACATCCATTTTTGGGACTTTTAAATTAATAACAGTGCTTTCAAAAAAAAAATGCGGACATTGAATATCCCTTTGAGCATGGTGAAATTATTAATTACACTGTCACGTTCTGACCTTTATTTCCTTTGTTTTGTCTTTATTTAGTATGGTCAGGGCGTGAGTTGGGGTGGGCAGTCTATGTTTGTATTTCTATGTTTTCCTATTTCTGTGTTTGGCCTGATATGGTTCTCAATCAAAGGCAGTTGTTTTGTGTTGTCTCTGATTGGGAACCATATTTAGGTAGCCTGTTTTGTGTTGGGTTTTGTGGGTGGTTGTCTTCAGTCTTCGTGTGTCTGCACCAGACAGAACTGTTTCGGTTTTTCACATTTGTTGTTTTTTGTATTTTGAGTGTTCACTTTGATTAAACAAGATGAACAATTACCACGCTGCACATTAGTCCTCCGATCCTTCTAATTTCTCCTCCTCAGACGACGAGGAAGACAAAAGCCGTTAAATACACTTTGGATGGTGTATCAATACACCCAGTCACTACAAAGATACAGGTGTCCCTCCTAACTCAGCTGCCAAAGAGGAAAGAAACCACTCAGGGATTTCAACATGAGGTCAATGGTGACTTTAAACAGTTACAGAGTTTAATGGCTGTGATAGCAGAAAACTGAGGATGGATCAAAAACATTGTGACAAGAATGTGACTAACCTAAATGACAGAGTTGAAAGAAGGAAGTCTGTAAAGAATGTATGTCCTGAATACAAAGCGTTCTCATCGATGGGGCTGTAGTGGAGCAGGTTGAGAGCTTCAAATTCCTTGGTGTCCACATCAACAACAAATTAGAATGGTCCAAACACACCAAGACAGTCGTGAAGAGGGCACGACAAAGCCTTTTCCCCCTCAGGAAACTAAAAAGATTTGGCATGGGTCCTGAGATCCTCAAAAGGTTCTACAGCTGCAACATCGAGAGCATCCTGACCGGTGGCATCACTCACTGCCTGGTAGGGCAATTGCTCGGCCTCCGACCGCATGGCACTTCAGAGGGTGGTGCGTTCATGCACATACATGTACATACTACCTCAATTGGCCCGACCAACTAGTGCTCCCGCACATTGGCTAACCCGGGAGATCTGCATTGTGTCCCACCACCCACCAACCCCTCTTTTTTACGCTACTGCTACTCTCTGTTCATCATATATGCATAGTCACTTTAACCATACCTACATGTACATACTACCTCAATAAGCCTGACTAACCGGTGTCTGTAAATAGCCTTGCTACTCTTATTTTCAAATGTCTTTTTACTGTTGTTTTATTTCTTTACTTACCAACACACACACACACACACCTTTTTCACACTATTGGTTAGAGCCTGTAAGTAAGCATTTCACTGTAAAGTCTACACCTGTTGTATCCGGCGCACGTGACAAATACGTGACAAATGATTTGATTTGATTATGTTTGGGGCAAATCCAACACAACACATCACTGACTACCACTCTTCATATTTTCAAGCATGGTGATGGCTGCATCATGTTATGGGTATTCTTGTCATCGGCAACGACTAGCAAGTTTTTTTTTAAATAAAAATAAACGGTATAGAGCTAAGCACAGGCAAAAATCTTAGAGGAAAGCCTGGTTCAGTCTGCTTACCAACAGACACTGGACAATAACTAAAAACACAAGGCCTAAAATACATTGGAGTTGCTTACCAAGACGACATTGAATGTTCCTGAGTCACAGTTTTGACTTAAATTGGCTTGAAAATGTATTGACTCAGGGGTGTGAATACTTATGTAAATTAAATATTTCTGATTTCATTTTCCATAGATGTGCCCCATAAATCCCCAAATATGCTTTAACTTTGTCATTATGGGGTATTGTGTGTAGATAGGTGAGGATTTTTTAAATGTAATCAGTTTTGAATTCAGGCTGTAACAAACATTTTTTTTAATAAATCAAGGGTTGTGAATACTTTCTGAAGGCACTGTACTGTATATTTACCCATTGATTATTAAAGAATATAAATGCCTCATGAGATTAGTTCAACTGTCATACCCCATTAGAATCCAAGATATCAGATTGTTTCACTCCATTGTTTGTAAACAATATCATTGTAATCAAACACGATATAGCCTCAAATCATGGTAAAAAGTATCATTTTAATATCATGAATGGTCAGTCCATGCATTCATAGCTCTGTCTATGAATTTGACAGTGGTTACATTTCTCCAGCCCAATCCATCAGCTTTTTAACAAAACAGTGGTGGGGTATGATTTTTATTGTTTTAACTGCAGAATGCCCCTTTAACAACCAGAAGGAAATTACGGAGATTAAAGGATCTTCCGGCCTTGATGGTACAGGCCTGTCAGTGTCCACTTGGCTTTATTAGCCTCAGTCCTTTCTGCCACGCTCCTGAATCGTGCCTTCTCCAGGTGTGGTCCTCTCCCCCTCTCTCTCGTCTCCCACCTCTCAACCCCTCTCTCTCGTCTCCCCCCTCTCCACCCCTCTCATCTTGTGTCCCCTTGACCCTGGAGCACTCCAGACCCACTGCCTGCCAATAACAGTCCCACCATTCCTCACGCTCCACCAACTGACACACTTCCAGAAAAATGTAACCTTGTTCCCTCACATTTCTCTAATGCCTCTGCCATTTCCTACAGTCCATGCTCCATTGTCCTGAAATGGTCTCTCTCTCTCTCTCTCTCTCTCTCTCTCTCTCTCTCTCTCTCTCTCTCTCTCTCTCTCTCTCTCTCTCTCTCTCTCTCTCTCTCTCTCTCTATATGTCTTTATACAGCTAAAAATAATTCTACCTCACTTTCTCCACCCACCTCTCCCTCTCTCCACTTGTATCTCTCATGTTTTGGTTGTGGGTCGGCCCCAGCCTTGACATGTCTCCAAGTGTGACGTAAATGAGCCTAACCTAAAGCACAGACAGGTGTAATTGGGTTGATACCATACAATTCCTATTACAGTAAAATAATTCCTATTACATCGTCAAGGCATTGAGCGAACAAAATGAACAAATGATAATGCAGTTGCAGGAGGAATATGTGTGTGGCAAAACAAGTAAAGGCGTGTCATTTCCCCGAGGTTGTCTTTACATCTCAATCAAAGCAGTAGCCCTCCCCCTGAATCTGTGGTACTGTGCTCTTCCATATCAGCTCTAACTCCGTGTTTATCAAACCTCTGGGTGTTATCAAAGAGAGAGGATATTGGACTTTTAGTTCTGATAAGAAAACATGGCTCAGAGTGTGGCGTTTCTAAAGGGCAGCTTCCGCTACAGTGGGCCGACCAAAACCTAATGCTGCCAGGGCCTGAAATTAACCCCCCACTCTCCAATTAACATATCTCTCCTCTCTACTGAATGTTACTATACTATAACTTGGTTCTGAATATTTTGATCTTGACAATGTTAATGATTTTGTGGATGTTATTGTGTCATCATAATGCATTGAATTGTGTTTACTGCATTTGTCATGGTATGACCCATTTCTCTATTGTGAGTGGTAGATGCAAATAGAAGTATTGATGAGAGTTGTTATTATGTTAGCTATTCACATAATCTCCCCCTCTAAGGCCCTTGTTACACTACACTAATGAAACAACACATACTAGTCTGAGGAAAGATACTTGTGTAGTGTAAAGAGGCAGATCTAGATTCAAATCTCTCTTCGAGAGATGTTTCCCAAACTACCTCTGGGTTTTAGGGTGGATTTATATTAGTAAAATATGTGTAGTAAGATCTATATCCCGCTTCAACATCAGATTTTCTACTTTTCTTTTTACACTATCCTTACTTTAGCCTTGGATGTGGTGTGGCCTTAAGCCACATTCCTGCTTCATGTGTGTGTGCCTATTAGCCTACCGTAAATACCATAGTATATAGACAAACAAAATAAGGATAGCAATTCAAACTATACAAGAGCTTCTCATCTAAACCATTTTGCACATGCAACAATTCGCAAAAGTGTATATATTTTAAAAGCCTTTAATTTTCAATTTGGCTAACAGAGCAAAAATGTTGTCTATTGGTATTAAGATCCTTAAGGTAATTATTGCAGGGACGTGGTGTGGGAGAGCCATTGTCTTTACACTATACCACTAAAACGGGATTACGTAGTGTAGATGTCTCCCACACTACCTCCGGAGGTAGAACCTTGATCTGCCATTTACACTATAAAAGTATATTTCCTGGGACTCCTATGAGTCGTCAAAGTAGTGTAGCGTAAAGAGGCCCCTAGCGTGGGGGACATTGACACCACATACCCACCTCTGAGTGGTATAGTGTAAAGACAATGGCTCTCCCACACCACATATCCCTGCAAGAATTACCTTAATACCAGTAGACAACATTTTTGCTCTTCCACACCATGTGCCTGCAATAATTACTTAATTACCTCAATACCAGTAGACAGCATTTTTTTTCTGTTAGCCAAATTGAAAATTAAAGGGTAGGAAGCATGCGTTTTTACTCACCCTAGTAACAACACAGTGTGGTCAATGACTTAGTAACTTCGTTGTGGTCATGATCTGGTCACCTATAACTACAAACATAGTTATGTTTAGGGGGTTTTACATATTTATTAACTTATTTCCGGATATCTTCTGAACTACCCACAATGCTCTATTTCTCAAAGTCATATGGAGGATCTACTATGTGTTAACTAGCTCGAGCTGGCTAATGTTAGCCACTAGTCATGCAGACTGAGTGTTGGCAGTGGTGCGCTACAATCCACCAATCATGAGGAGGTGTGTTGTAAACAACCAATCAGATTCTCCACACATCAGGGCTCCGTGAATAGGCTACCAGCGTGTTTCATTCTTGGCTTAGTACTAGCACGCTACAATATCTGACTGTGCTGTTGTGATCATTTTCATCTGTTTGGAGCTTCTCTCCGAAGCGCCTCTCTCCGGGGCTTTTTTTTTTAGCTAACTCAGCCGTCAATCAGTAAGTCTCCGCTCTCTCTACTTTATATCTGCTGGATTTGTTTGTGTTCTGTGGGTTCCTGTCTGTGTTAGACTAGTTGGTGTTGTTCTCTGGCTTACTACTTCGCTATATTGACAGTGGTGGTTGGCTAGTCCAGTTAGCTGGTTAGGCTAGCTAGCAGTATAAAATAGCTAACTTTAGCTGACTGGCTTGCTGGCTAAGATAACTGCATATTCCGGTAACATTATTTGATAACTGGTTAATGTAGGTGTAAGCTAGGTGTTGATAGCAACTGGCTGACTCATGCAGTGCTAATGTAACTTAAGTAGGCTGAGGGGGCTAACATTAGCAGGCTAGTTGGCTAGCAAACTTGCGAGACGATTTGTAGCAATAAATTCCTAAAGTATTTGCTTGTAAGTTGGCTGAAAATGTAATTGAAACCAGTAGTCATGAGTGCAAAATGATTTTCTTTAATTTGAAGTTATACATTTGAAGTGAATTATTTAAGTTGGAGTTTACATTATAGGGAATAGGCTGGCTTGCAGGGTCCTGAATATAACGTCACACCCCGCAAAGAAATGTAATTCTTGGGAATTCTGTTCGGTTTTATGTAATAACTTGAAAATTACAAAAGTAAGGGTGTAACTTTGCATTGTGACTTTTGATGTGTATACTATTGCGAATCCATATGTTACATGTGGTTATGTTTATGCTACCTACCCTTTAAAGGCATTTAAAACATCCACACATTTGTGAATCCTTGCATTAATCAAGTGTGCAACATTAAGTGAAATATAGTTTAGATGAGAACCTCCTGTATAGTTTGAATTGCTATCCTTATTTTGTTTGCCTATTTACGGTATGCTAATAGGCGCACTCACACATGAAGCAGGAATGTGGCTTTGGCCACACCACATCTGAGGCTGAAGTAAGGATAGTGTAAACTGAAAAGTTGCAAATCTGATGTTGAAGAGAGATAGATCTTACTACACATATTTTAACTAATGTAAATGCAACCTTTATCCTTTGTTATCCCTCCATGATTCTCCATTGAAAGGGACTTCACACGCTCAGATTTGAATGGACCTGAGAGTGGAGGTCAGTCAGTGAAGGCTTGGGGGGAATCTTGTCAGGGGAGAGAAGAGGGGCTGCTGTTAGAAAAGCCTGTCAAATGCCCCTCACCTCACGCAGCCTTAAGCAGATAAGTGGGTCCTCTCCTATAGCCCACTCCTTGGACAAATCACACTCATGATGCAAGCAGCAGCTTCACTGACAATCACACACATGATGCAAGCAGCAGCTCCACTGACAATCACACACATGATGCAAGCAGCAGCTCCACTGACAATCACACACATGATGCAAGCAGCAGCTCCACTGACAATCACACACATGATGCAAGCAGCAGCTCCACTGACAATCACACACATGATGCAAGCAGCAGCTCCACTGACAATCACACTCATGATGCAAGCAGCAGCTCCACTGACAATCACACAATGATGCAAGCAGCAGCTCCACTGACAATCACACTCATGGTGCAAGCAGCAGCTCCACTGACAATCACACACATGATGCAAGCAGCAGCTCCACTGACAATCACACTCATGATGCAAGACGCAGGTCCACTGGCAAATAAGTCTGGCAGCACAACCGATTGGCAAACGTACTGCAAATTGAGAACTCATGCGGCTAAACGGAATAAAAAGAAGAAGAGGCTATACTATGAAACAAAAGATACATGATAAAAGATTTGGAGCACCTTAAATGAAATTTGGGGCAAAAAGTCAAACTCAGCTCCATTCATTCATTGAATTAGACGGCCCATTCATCACAAAACCCACTGATATTGCCAACTACTTTATAGATTTTTGGGCAAGATTAGCAAACTTAGGCATGACATGCCAGCAACAAATGCTGACACTACACATCTAAGTATATCTGACCAAATTATGAAACATATGCATTGAAATTTTTAATTCTGTAAAATGAGTGTGAAAGAGGTGAAACAATTATTGTTGTCTATCAACAATGACAAGGCACCGAGGTCTGACAACTTGGATGGAAAATTACTCATAATAGCGAACAATTTTTCCACTCCTATTTGCCATATATTCAATTTAAGCCTACTAGAAAGTTTGTGCCCTCAGGCCTGGAGGGAAGCAAAAGTCGTTCGGGCTACCCAAGAATAGTAAAGCACTCTTTACTGACTCAAATAGCCAGCACGCTTATAGGGAAGGACATTCAACAAGCACATCACTTACACAAATGACTGATGATTGGCTGAGAGAAATTGATGTAAAAAGATTGTGGGGACTGTTTTGTTAGAATTCAGTGTGGCTTTTGACATTATCGATTATAGTTTGCTGCTGGAACAAATGTATGCGTTATGGCTGTACACCCCCTGCTATATTGTGGATAAAGAGTTACCTGTCCAACAGAACACAGAGGGTGTTCTTTAATGGAAGCTTCTCCAACATGATCCAGGTAAAATCAGGAATTCCCCAGGGCAGCTGTCTAGGCACCTTTTTTTTCAATCTTTACTAACGACATGCCACTGGCTTTGAGTCTGTATACGGATGACTCAACACTATACATGTCAGCTACTACAGCAACTGAAATGACTGCAACACTTAACAAAGAGCTGCAGTTAGTTTCAGAATGGGTGGCATGAATAAATTAGTCCTAAATATTTTCAAAACTAAAAGCATTGTGTTTGGAACAAATATATTCACTAAACTTTAAACCTCAACTAAATCTTGTAATGAATAATGTGGAAATTGAGCAAGTTGAGGTGACTAAACTGCTTGGAGTAACACTGGATTGTAAACTGTCATAGTCAAGACATATTGTAGCTAAGATGGGGAGAAGTCTGTCCATAATAAAGCACTGCTCTGCATTCTTAAAATTAACAGCACTATCAACAAGGCAGGTCCTACAGGCCCTAGTTTTGTCACACCTGGACTACTGTTCAGTCGTGTGGTCAGGTGCCACAAAGAGGGAATAACGATAATTGCAATTGGTTCAGAACAGGGCAGCACAGCTGGCCCTTGGCTGTAGACAGAGAGCTAACATCAATAATATGCATGTCAATCTCTCTTGGTGCAATGTGGAGGAGAGATTGACTTCATCACTACTTGTATTTGTGAGAGGTATTGACATGTTGAATCCACCGACCTGTCTGTTTGAATTACTTGCAAACAGCTCGGACATCCATGCATACCCCACAATACATGCCACCAGAGGTCTCTTCACAGTCCCCAAGTTCAGAACAGACTATGGGAGGCGCACAGTACTACATAGAGCCATGACTACATGGAACTCTATTCCACATCAAGTAACTAATGCAAGCAGTAAAATTAGATTTGTTAAAAACAGATACAAATACATTTTATGGAACAGCAGGGACTGTGAAGAGACACAAACACAGGCACAGACACATGTATACACACAATAACATACGCACTATACACACACACGTACACATGGATGTTGTGTTGTAGATATGTGGTAGTAGAGTAGTGGCCTGAGGGCACACGCTTAATGTGTCATGAAGTCTATTGTGAATGAATTGTAATGTTTTAAAAATGGTAGAATTGACTTAATTTTGCTGGACCCCAGGAAGAGTATGGGGGGGATCCATAATAACTACAAATACAAACTATCGATCAACCTCCTAAACAGGACCATGAATCTGCCGATCATGTGTTTCTCACCTCTCCTCCTCTTCTCTGACTATAGAAAGGACAATTTATACCTATTATAGTAGATATGAATTGCTTAACATTTGAATATGCATTGCATTATTCCCTATAGCTTTAGCATTTAGGTTCTACCAAAGGTACAGTGTACTGTGACCCTGTTCCTGCACTTTAGTTACACCTAAATGTAGATGATCATAATTCATGTTGTCTAGGTACAGATCATTCTCTATCTGATTTGACATGCAGGAACAGTTTGTTTTTGTGTGTGTGAATGATAGTCGCAAAACAAATTAGACTGGATGTTGGGGGATGGATCAGGGACACACAGATTAGGCCCATCCAAAATCTGTTGACGAGCTTCAAATGCCAGAGAGTGTGCATTCCAAAAACACTACTCTCTTAGAAAAAAGGGTTCCAAAAGGGTTATTCGGCTGTCACTATAGGAGAACCCTTTTGGTTCCAGGTAGAACTATTTTGGGTTCCATAATGAACCCTCTGTGTAAAGGGTTCTACATGGCACTCAAATAATGCTTGACATGACAACAATCTCACAGTTGCATAACGTTCACATTTATTTTGGTTTCAAATCCTAACACATTCTAAACATGCATTCAACACGTATGGATCACATTCATCACAGGTAGTAACAAGAGCAGAGGAGAAAGGTTTTTCAAATGATTTTTAAAAAACTAAAAAAACATGGCAGATAGAAATGTCATGTATTTCATCTGCATATCTAGTGGTATCTTCACATTCAATGGAAAAACATTAAGATGTTGTTCGCAGAGATACATTATGATTTTCTAAGGCTCCTCTAGTTGCCTTAGACATTCCCCATTGTGGGCTCGCTGATGAGGAGCCTCAGTGAATGAATTGTTATAACACTGAATAAGCTTCTTAAAACACTTTTATAACACAAAACTCATTCACCAGTTATTATTGAGAGGAGTGAGGAAAAGCATGTAAACAACAGTAAATGGCAGTTTGGCCAAAGTTACATTCTAACTGATAATCACTCACAAGCAGCATTATAAATATCAAACATGATACTGATCATTTCACAAGTAGATTGTTTGGTACATCAAAACAACTATATCAATATAGTGAAGGAACACAATACATTGATTTGAATACAATACTTATTAATATGACACTACAAAGTAAACTGATTCATGTTGAGATTCCTGTCGAAATTCTTTGGTATGGTAATCATGATCATGGTAATCATGGTAGTCAAGGTGGTAAATAAGATCAGTTTTTATTGATCAGTGAGGTATGATGTTGTTAATTAATGATGTTGAAAATATATGATGATCACAGAAAAAAAGTGGTTAGAGTAAATGTAAAGTGTCAAGGTGGTCAAACTAACTCCCACCCACTTAGGCCTAGAAGACAGTTTGTCCTGAGGTAGCACGGAATAGCATATGAGGCAACATTTACATGCACAATAAGTAACAGTGAGAGGTAACTGGATAAAATAAGAGACACAAAATAACAGAACATTGGTGCAATAACCCCATTTCCATTCAAATGTTTTATGTGAGTAAAGTCATAACGTATAAAAACAGATCCTGACAGCTGTGATGGAAACAGGACGTTTCGCTACAATGTTATAAATGCCGACAGATGATTTGTTAGTTCGACATGGTGGGATCTTTTCATGTCAGTAAAATTCATTATGCAAGAAATGGTGGTGGAAACAAAACTTTTGTGACAAAACTATCCGTAGAGCTAAAAATGCGATAGAAACACTTTGAAATGTAGATTTTTATTTGGTAAATGAAAATTGAAGCAAAGAAGTACATTTTCTGTGCACTACCGCAAGTCTGTTTGGTGGAAACACCACTGGTGGGAAATGCGCATATTTTCTTTATGCGGATTTTAGAATATCTGCAAGAAAATCTGTCACCAATTGGATGGAAACCTAGCTATTGAAAACAATGAATATGATTTTTTTTAAAGCATTACCTGTGTGAAAGTAAGATACATGATGACACAAAAAGAGGTAGTTTCAGTATAGAAATTGCAAATGACATATCCATTATCGGTGAAAACACATTCTAGAAAATAATAGAATACTAATGAGAATGTAATACATGTATTTCAAAACATGAAAGTGGCGAACAGTCGTGGAGGTGGCTGTAAGGTAGGTAACAATGTGACGTTAGATTTTAAAAGCGACTGCTAGGAATGATCTGCCACTAAGGGTCTATATTTACGTATGATGGCCATCGTGACACTGTATGGGGACAGCAGCACTGGGCTAGGGTCTCACACACATGTCCCCTAAGAAGTTCTGATCCCTGAGTTTAGGCGTGCCATGTGTACTAAGCCCCCCAGACCAGTGGCTGGCTGCTCCCCACCATGACTGGAACATTTAAATGTTCTCGGGTTTTGTTTACTGATGGTAAACTCAAAGAAAAGTAGAAAGCCACAATGTGTGACTCCCTTCTAATATCTGAGGTGAAACCTTATCAATTCTGTTCCAAAGGATACTGGGGAATACAATAAAGGCTTTGCATATGGAAAGATCATGCATAAATATGCATATACAGTGCATTCAGAAAGTATTCAGACACCTTGACCAGTTTCGCATTTTGTTATATTACGGCCTTATTCTAAAACGGATTAAATAAAAAAAATCTCATCATTCTACACACAATACCCCATAATAACAAAGCAAAAAAAATGTACATAAGAATTCAGACCCTTTGCTATGAGACCTGAAATTGAGCTCAGATGCATCCTGTTTCCATTGGTCATCCTTGAGCTGTTTCTACAACTTGATTGGTGTCCACCTGTAGTAAATTCAATTGATTTGGAAAGGTACACACCTGTCTATATAAGGTCCCACAGCTGACAGTGCATGTCAGAGCAAAATCCAAACCATGAGGTCGAAGGAATTGTCCGTAGAGCTCCAAGACAGGATTGTGTTGAGGCACAGATCTGGGGAAGGGTACCAAAACATTTCTGCAGCATTGAAGGTCCTCAGGAAAACAGTGGCCTCTATCATTATTAAATGGAACAAGTTTGGAACCACCAAAACTCTTCCTAGAGCTGTCCGCAAACTGAGCAGTCGGGGGATAAATGTCTTGGTCATGAAGGTGCCCAAGAACCCGATGGTCACTCTGACAGAGCTCCAGAGTTCCTCTATGGAAATGGGAGAAACTTCCAGAAGGACACCCATCTCTGCAGCACTCCACCAATCAGGCCTTTATGGTAGAGTAGCCAGACGGAAGTCACTCCTCAGTAAAAGGCACATGACAGCCCACTTGGAGTTTGCCAAAAGGTACCTAAAGGACTCTAAGACCATTAGAAACAAGATTTTCTGGTCTGATGAAACCAAGATTGAACTCTTTGGCCTGAATGCCAAGCCTCACGTCTGGAGAAAACCGGGCACCATCCCTACGGGGAAGCATGGTAGTGGCAGCATCATGCTGTGGGGATGTTTTTCAGCGGCAGTGACTGGGAGATTAGTCAGGATCAAGGGAAAGATGAACGGATCAAAGTACAGAGAGATCCTTGATGAAAACCTGCTAAAGAGTGGTCAGGACCTCAAACTGGGGCGAAGGTTCACCTTCCAACAGGACAACAAACCTAAAGACACAGCCAAGACAACGCAGGAGTGGCTTCAGGACAAGTCTCTGAATGTCCGGACTTGAACCCGATCTGACATCTCAAATACAGACTCGAGGCTGTAATCACTGCAGAAGGTGCTTCAACAAAGTACTGAGTAAAGGACTGAGTAAAGGGTCCGAATAATTACTTAAATGTGATATCTGTTTTTTCTTTTTAATAAATTTGCTTTGTCATTATTGGGTATTGTGTGTAGATTGATGAGTAAAAAAAACAATCGAATCCATTTTAGAATAAGGCTGTAAAGTAACAACATTTTGAAAAAGTCAAGATGTCTGAATACTTTCCGAATGCACTGTATATTTACCGGTTTCACAGGTGCCTGCCATTGGTTAATTCACTCTCTGCATATATCATTCTATTAATCAAATCAGTGTTTTTGGTAATAGTAAAAGTTATCAATTCGTAAACACTTTAGAATTGTAATATCAATACCATAAACATTATTTCCTTTGGAACTGCGACGTCAAGGTGATAGAATCACATCCAACATCCATCAGAAAGAATTTAAAATAAAACAAATGATAGGGGTCTTTTTCACTCCAAAAAACTAAATACATGAAATGTATCACAACAAAACATGGAAAGGTGGCTAATTGAAACTACTGAAACAAAGAACACTGCATTGGTGAAAGTATTCAAAGCGTGTTTCAGGACATTAGATGGTACAGTGTAGTACAGTGTTAAGGCTAAGAAGATATAGACAGACTAGTCTAGACCCAGTGATGGAGGCAGCAATCGTAAGCCCACCTGTTGATTGAGGTTAGCTTGGTTATACTAAGCGTGGAAAAGGGACCTCTCTGACCTTACTGATTTTAAGTCCTGTCTACGACCATCTTCAGACAAATAAGCTAAACACTGAACTGGGAGCAACAGTTAAAGTCTTAAAACATGCCCTTAAACAACAGCCACTTTCATAAAACAGAAAAAACAGAAAAATAAAACACTTTCTAGAAGGACCTACAATGTCCAGAATTCTACAATTAAGAATCCTACAAGTACATCAGCATAGTGATCACTGAGTAACTCATGAATGCAATACATAACACTCACTTTACCCTGTTTAAATACCGGTCCACAAGGACCTGAGAGAGAGGAGAATACGGGGTGGGCACTTTGCCATTGTAATGGTCAAAGAATGTCTCCTGCCTCACCACAGCATGCATAAAAGAGAGTCATTGCAAGGACTGCATTGCTCCAAAGTTTTAAACAATGGTTGTTATGAAACGGCTAACGGCTGGTTGAAATGATCATCTCATACTTCATAAATAAAGAACCTATTTCTTTATATAGCTTTTTTAAACAATGTGTGCAAGCCAGAAGTAACCTCTAGTCTGTCAACCCAGACCAGATGAATAGACCCTAATGTCTCCTCCATCTCTCCTCTGTTGCAGCCAAAATGTAGTCACCTTAGCATTCTAAACCCAACACTGTCTACAAATGTAGTAGTACAAATGAACAAGCCAGTATTTCCTTGTAGCCTAACTGATCGGACCACCAACCCAGTGAGCATGTGCAGAGGCTCAGGTTTGGGCAAGGAAGTACCAGTGGAGGGCTGAAAGCCAAGATGGGTTGTATGTCTGGAGGAATAGATGTGTGCAACAGGGACTAGGAGAGAAGAGAGTGGAACCCTTGTTTGTGGTGTCTCAGCCTAGGGGTTAGGATAAGAACAAGCTACACGGTCTGTCTGAGGGTCTCCCCTCTGGCTCTTACACAGATTGATTCATTTCTTATCCTGGTCCTTCATTGATAAGAAATCATTACACTGAGCTATCGACTAATCACCAATCTATGGGTGCTGCTTAAAAAACTTTGCATATCACTTTGGTCAAAACAAAATCTCATTCAAGCTAATAACAAACTTCCCCTACCCCTGCAACTAAATTTGCTCTGCAGTCTATGATTGTAGAAAATACCCGTATGCTTGTTTTCTATGAAGATCCCACAATCCAACAAAATTTCATCTCACTGAAAGACAAGGAATGTTACATTGACCAGGCCATCCCTGCAGGATGTCTGTTTGTGGATTGTATGAAAGAGTGTACAAAAATACTACAAGAAGTGAGAAAATACACCAGTACTAGTGGGGAATTCAGGACATTCATTTGTTGTTTGCGGGGTTGAATGCTTTTCTATCTTTGGTTCAATTGAATATGCAGCAATGCCTTTGGTCAATGTCATGATAAAGGCCGACTTATCATCTATGATTCAGGAGTTTATAGCATTTACAGGGATTTGATTTAGACTGGGCAACCTCTTCATTTCAAAACAGCGAGAAAAAGGTACCTGAAAATAGCAACATCATCTTCCTGAGGTAGTCTCAAAACACTTGTCAACTCATTTATACCCGTCCCCATTCCGAATAAAATAAATCTTAAAAATCTAGTTCTAACAATGGCAACACCGACACGTTGAGCAATCGGATACATATTTGTAAACTCCAAAGACCAATGCATCTATGTGCATTTAGTTTGTACAGAAGCATGTGCACAGCGTAAATCAGCATACATTCAGCTCTGTCGTGTAATAAATATATAGAGAACAAAAATTGCTTGTCACATTCACAGGAAGGGGGACCAGTCCCTTGCCCCACCCCCCAGGCAAGATTCTTGTCAAGGAGCGGTCCTGGGGCCGGGGTGCGGGGCTCAGTTCCCGGGGGAGGTACCAATAGTAGTCGTACAGGGAGAACTTCCTGTCCTGTTGCTGATGAAGCTGGATTTGCAGGAGTGCAAAACTGCTTTAAACAAGAGGGGGAGCTGTTTCAGAGGAACGTTCACCAGCTTCCCTGGAAAGAAACACGTTTTTTACAGGGTGTGAGTACAGAACAATTATCCTATCGCCTACCTTGCTATGGACCTTTATATTAGCATGTCGTAAAATACAAGGCCCTCCATGCCAATCCCCATGCCCCAACTTACCTGCCATGAAACGGATCTCTGGCAGACACATCATGATCTCAGGGAAGCGTTTGGGCTGGTGAGGGTACTTGTACTCAGTGTAGTCCTGACACACGTACCAGTAGCGCTTGTTCAGTTGCTCCAACTGGGAGACGTTAGTCAGACCGCGGATATCTGTACAGACAAGAACACATTGAGGACAGCTTTATGTACAGTATGTGTGAGGTTTTCTTCCTTTATATTTCATCAAGCAGCAGAGCAGCAGAGCACTTTTTGAAGTCCTGTTGGAACAGTGCTGTGTCTGGCTGGCAGTGCATGTGTGTGTGTTACCTTGGTTCAAGAAGTTGATGGCTTTCATGCAGGCGTACTCCTCGTTGCTGACCTTCAACTGGTGGAACTTGCGGAACAGATAGATCAGCCTCTCCATCAACTCCATGCTATCCTCACTGAACCTTGGGGGGGGACGCATACAAAAACATGGTGAGATTGTGAAATGTGACACACACACAAACAAAACATACACAAAAAACACAAAATCAACAAGACTTCCAGCTCTCATACACACTCGCACACGCTGCAGAAGTGGATGACTTCAAGGAAGAAAAAGTCAAAAGAGAGTAGAATCATGATAATGTGAGAGTTGATTCATAATAAGAAGATGAGGGGAAATTAAAGGGGGAGAAGTGGATTATGTCTGATCCCCTACAAGTGATTAGGGACATTCATCTCACTAACTAAACATTTCCTTTAGCTTTAAGCAGGGGTGCAACTTTGGTTCTAGAAGCGGGGGGACATAATGTTGTTGTTTTTTCTCCAGTCAGATAAACACTCCAAACAGCCTACCTGACCGCTCAGAGACGTCCGCATGGTCCTAAAGCCAACTGTTGCCTCGTTTTGTATCACATTCCAATGATAAAACAGGGGGGGACAAAAATGCAATTTCAGAATGTGGGGGGGGGGGGGCATGTCCCCCCATCCCCAGTGAAAATTGTGGCCATAGCTTTAAGGAGCAGATACTAAAACATGTCAAAATGAAAAACTGATCTCATCAATCTCCATGCCTGTCTCTACACTACAGCTCCCCTTAGATCTGTGTCTCTTTAACTAATATCTTTAGCACATGTGCCTACACAGCGTTTAGCACTTCCATAGTTAGTCAGACACCTTCTCCTTGAATGGGAAAACTGCAGAAAAAGGGGCTATTGCAACACAACCCAGCCGTAAATTCAATAGAAAATTAGGAGCAAGTGTGCCATAAGGTCAGATAACTCTGGTCTGATTTACACACGACTAAGCCCACAGTATTATGGCCAATCTAGGATGGACCTGTATTTCATAATGGCCCAGACTGTGCTAGCCACAGTCCTGAGGAGTTGTCTGCTTCACGGGCCAGTTCATTTGGCACACGTCCAATGCCAATATACCCATGTGTAATGGTAGAGACATCATAGCCTTTAAAGATAGTGAACTGACAGTGTGGAATGATGGTCACTATAGGAGTTTGTTGTTGCAGAAGGAAACACAACTCAACTTTTGACATGATCCCCTCTCTTCAGAGCCCTGTTCAACTACCACACCTCCAAAAATACTGCAATAAAATAAGCCTAGGTGAGCGAACAATATTGCATTGTAACCTCTGATGCATGAACACCAACACCAAATAAGAGTAGGGGCTCTCAGATAAATGGTCTCTTTCCATACATTGATAGCAAAATAAACCTATGAACGCATGGCCGGCGGGTATGGTCACCCCCAGTATTATTGTTTAATACTGACAGTGATCCTACTGCCTGGCAGTACTTGCCCCTGCAGCTCCTCATCAGAGGGAGTGTACTTGGCGGTGACGTCGGCCAGGTCTCCAAAGATCTGTGCACTGTAGATGGTGAGGCAGGACAGCAGGATCAGCTCCTGCCAGGTGGAGCTGAGTAAACAGGTGTAGTCCTCGATAGACAGCTCACAGAAGAACGGCAGCTTCTTGATCCACGAGATCTGACGAAACAGCAGCTCGTCGGCCAGACGACACAGCAGCGCAAACAACTCCACCTGAGTCACTTTGTACCTGACACACATAACAGGGAGACAGAGAGACGCGGATGTGAATATCAACAGGATTCATAACAGCATGCTGTTCATATTATTGTATTGGGCCAGGAGCTTTGGCTGACCTGGTCACATGGTCAGAAAATTCATATTGTAAAATGGAACACACATTTCCAGAACACATTTCCGAATAGATGTCTGCTGAAATTGTTATGTGAAATACATGCCACACTTCCATTGCTCAGCAGAAATGTCAGGTTAAGCAGGCCTACTCACCCGTCCTCTATCAGCATGGGGGTGGCCAGTGGAGTCAGGTCCTCTGCAGCCACAAGCTGCATCACCAGGGGGTGTGACTGGGGGTAGAGGCTGCGGGGCTGGGGGGCCAGCAGGCCTGACTGGGCAGCGTAGCTAAAGAGGTGAGGTAGCAGCTGGTAGGGGGTGTTCATGGGGGCGTTGATGTACTGGTCTCTGACAGCAGCCGTGTAGCCACCACCCATCTCTAAAGAACGACTGGACAGAGAAAACACAATGGTCAGATACTCATTCAAATAAATGCTGTACTTACACTAAATGCCATGAATTATGTTTTGGTATCTCATAAGTGTGCCTCTGTTGTTGAGATTTTATGAGTAACTGTTTCTATGCACATCTAACATAATCAGAGTACATGGTTGATTTAGATAAATTGATGGTTACACAGAGAGATGTAAATACCAGTATGTTTGGCCTTGCTGCTTGCAGATAGACACTATGCATGTCTCCAAGAACAGCAGATAATGGGCTGATATCTACAGATATCGCTGCTAAATCTCAATAGATTGCATTCAGGCATTCTTTCGGTAGCAAACTTGGCAAAAACGAGGCAAAAACGAGGCAATGAGGTGTTACAATGTCAGGGGCAGTTAATTATCTCATACATGGACTAACTGCTGACAATGTTTACAATGCTCCCTCATGTAGACGAGTTGCTAACTCACTTGGATGATAGAGTGGAAGCAGGTGATGGCTGGTTGCCCTCGGAGGCGCCGTTGCTAGGAGAACTGTGGTCACTACTGTCACCGTTGTTGCTCCAGGTGTGCTCCGGCAGACTGGCTTCCTCCTTGAACTCCTGTCCCGACATGATCCGCTCAATCTCTTCATCTGTGATCTGAGAGAGAGAGAATGAGAGTGAGAGAGAGGCAGAACAGAGAGAGCGAGAGAAGGAGAGAGAAAGAGCAGAGAGAGAGGGGTTGATTGAGAGTGAGAGTAAGAGACATCTGAATTGATTAACATAACACTGTTATCCAGGGTATAATTATCCTAGGAAAACGTTTTCCACAGAGGCACAAAGAAACACAGACACACACACACACACACACACACATACACACACACACACCACAAACACACACATGTTTGTTTGACTATTCTTGTGGGGGCCAAACAATTGATTGATTTGATTCCCATTCAATATCCTATTTTCCCTAACCCCTAACCCCTAACCCTTAACCTAACCCTAACCTTAACCCTAACCCCAAACCCTAACCCTAATTGTAACCCTGAAATAGCATTTTCCCTTGTGGGGAGTGGCAAAATGTCCCCACTTCGAATGTTCCTCCGAATATTCCTTGATTTACTATCCTTGTGAGGACTTCTCGTAGCATAGTAAAACCAAAAACACACACACAAGGATAAAGTACCAACAATAGAGGACCATGGCTGTCCTTACCACTTCATAAACACTATACAGAGAACATAATCTACAAAGCCATTTGCAGAGCATTAGCATATCAAGACTTAGAGCCTCTTCACACTTACTACACATTCTTTAAAAATACCATTGGCTACTCCTATTACTCAAATGTAAACTTGTGTACTTGCTACGTCTCAACCGCTACCTCTGGAGGTAGCTCACAACACTCGCCCAACAGTTGCCCTCCTTAAAGCAGGGCGGTGTAAACAGAATTGTCTCGTTGAGCCAACACTCCTACAGCATAAATGGTAATAGTAGAGCAATGTTTTTGAAACAGCTGAAATGTATAGACATTTTCCTAATGTTTCAAACTTGTTTCATTGAGTTTTTACCTGAAATTGCAGTAACAGTCTGCTACATTCTGAAATTGTCGCAGTAGCTTCCGTCTGCACTGAGCCACATAACTATAGAAGCCCATCCCCACCACCAAAAACATGTCAAATGTAGATCATACAAATAGGATCTGTTTTGTGTTTTTCATTTGTAACATTGTGTGGTGATTTCAGAGGTGGAACCACAGGTCCCAGAGTAGGGGGAACATGTTTTCCCGGGGCCCAGAGTTTTTCCTGATCTGGTAGTAGGCTAACCTAACCAACTCCAGACCCTAGTTGTAGCGTATTAAAAAGGTATGTCATCACTATTGTGTGGATTGATTAATTCCAGTCAATAATTTTGAATTATAAAGGCCTAAGTAGCCTTGCCACCCGAAGTCTGAAAATAAACAATTTTGATCACATTCACATTTTCTCAGAACACAAATAAATGGGCTTATTTTAGGCTATAAATACATAGCTTAAGCTATAAAAACAGGATACAAAATTAAACCTGGTTTGTTGTAATGTTGTAAGATAGGCCTACTGTACTTTTATATTCGTATGAGAGGGTTAATTGTTCATTTCTGATAGGCTAACGTGACTTGATGAAGACGAAGCAACTCTGTGCTTATGTCTTGAAGCTAAAATGTAATGAGTGTAGCCTAGCAACGAGAAAATGAACCCTTTAATTGTCTGCACATTGTTGCCTTATTCAAGACTGTCATATGGTTTGGTTGCATTATTCAATAGTGTAACATGTTAAAGAAGAAAAGTATATGTCACTGTTGAATAGTTTGTGCTTACTGGATAGTGGCTACTGTGACTCTTACGGTGAATTTGAGCTGCGGAACAAAAATGTTGCGTTACCAGAAATGTAACGAACTGTTAGGCAAGGATGAAATGTGAATTGAAATGTAGTATTTTCTTTTAAAACCCCGCTCTTCATACTTTCCTTCATATCTCCTTCAAGGCATTTCCCCTGATATGAGATTTGATGATCAATCCACACCAATACGCATTCTTTCACACACTCACTACTTTACATGCATGCATTTCAAAGCAATATCATTTAGTCTTAAAGGCAATTACTCTATCTATCTTGGCTATACCTAAATTACTATTGAAAAGCATGGCTAATTCTCCATCTAATATTAATGGCATAGATGGAACATTGTAAATAATGACTGGTGCTGCAAGCAATAAGGGATGCTGATTTGCCCAATTACCACGTTCAAAGCCAGCTAATGAAATTATAAGTGAATATGAACATTAAAAAAATCACTGTCAACAATGGGTTCTAAGATAATTCAACTGAAATGGAACGGATTCAAATTCTGAAAAATTCTGAAATATCAAAGGCACTGTTAGAATCTAATAGTTAGCTGTAGTAGAGTGCACAGTGAATATTTACCTGGACAGGCCCAATACTTTTGTTTCTCCCTCCTGGCATCCCATCTTCCCTGATTGCTGGAAAACACAAAGAACAGCCATAAGCACCACAACAAGATATATGGGGAAGAGGTGCAGGGCATACACAACACAAAGTACAATTAAAATAGTATGTTTGGGTTTCATAACACAAAGTCCAATTCCTAGGGGGGTGTGATGGCATGTTTGTACTATGGCTCTACCTGGTGGTGGCTGCTATGATTGTGCCACAGGACAAAATCAAGAAATTGTACAGTGAAACGAGAACATTCACTTACCCAGTCAATCCAGCAGAGGGCACTAGCTACATAACTACAGAGCTGGGGGTCTGATTGAGAGCTGAAAGTTCTTGGAGCTCTTCTAATTGAATCTGTGGTTCTAGAACAATCTATGGTTCTAGTACAGTAAATTCTAATGTGTGGCTCTCATCTGCTCTTTGGTCTCCCCTTACCTTTACGGTTCATTCCCATCTGTAGACACTTGAGCAGACGGCAGTATTGGCAGCGGTTGCGTTGCTTGCGCGACATTTCGCAGTTTTTGTCTCGGCTGCATCGGTACACACGCTTGTTGCAGATGCTGCGCTTGAAGAAGCCCTTGCAGCCCTCACAGGAGATGATGCCATAGTGCAGTCCTGTGGCGCGGTCTCCACAGATAAGGCAAACACGTGGGTCAGCTGCATCATCTGACAAGAGACAGAATGACTGGTTAGAGCAGAAGACAGAACAGATATCTGACACATTCACTACATGACCAAAAGTATGTGGACATCTGCTCGTCGAACATCTCATTCCAAAATCATGGGCATTAATATGGAGTTGGTCCCCCCTTTGCTGCTATAACAGCCTCCACTCTTCTAGGAAGGCTTTCCACTTGATGTTGGAACATTGCTGCAGGAACTTGCTTCCATTCAGCCACAAGAGCATTAGTGAGGTCGGGCGTCTGCTAAATGACTAGAATGTAAACGTAAGATGTGTAATACAGCTCTTACCATCATACTGTAACTTAGGGTCGCCAACCCTAAGTGTAACCAGTTGAATGTGAGGACGGTTGAGCACAGAGAGTGCACATCTTGAATGTTTTATTTAGTATGTCTGAGAAGAGAAAGGACCAGGCTAAAGTGACACATGCTGGCCTGCCTGGTGATTAGTTTACAGGCTCCCCTTTCTCTGAGATGGACACAGTGACAGCATCACGTAAACTCTTCAGAGTGTCTATAGTCTAACACCACTCAGTGAAACCTGACCAGATTAATTCCAATTTCAATAAATATAAATTACATTGAAATGCAAGCCCACATAAGGTCTACATATCATTGAACATGCTTGAATTTGAGAATGGAATTTATTTGTGTTTAAATATATCAGACCAACTATTTATTGATTCTCCAACTGGTAGTTTCATATCACAGCTGTCTTAGAAGACAAACACAGTGCATACCATTAACAGAGCCTTCATGTTTCAGCCTTCAACTTGTTTCCTCCAAGGATACATGGAGCAGATTCTTTTGCTGAGCGTTTCAAAATGGGAAATGTTGTAAAGATAGGGCCAAGTGAGGGCAGTAATTTGGAACACATGTTGGGGGATATTTGGGGGCTTGGGTAGAGGCTAGAGGGAGGGGCTGCCTTCGAGGAAGTAGTGGAACAGGATGTCCCAAATGAAGCACATTCAAAAATAATAGGTTAAATTACACAGTGTTAGCAACTTAACAACATGTGGTGGCCATGAGAGACCCAGATGTGAAAACAGAATAAAGACAATATACCTACAATACATGACCAAAAGTATGTGGACACCTGCTCGTCAAACATCTCATTCCAAAACCATGGGCACGAATATGGAGTTGGTCCCCCCTTTGCTGCTATAACAACCTCCACTCTTCTAGGAAGGCTTTCCACTAGATGTTGGAACATTGCTGCAGGGACTTGCTTCCATTCAGCCACATGAGCATTAGTGAGGTCAGACACTGATGTTGGGCGATTAGGCCTGGCTTGCAGTCGGCGTTCCAATTCATCCCAAAGGTGTTCGATGGGGTTGAGGTCAGGGCTCTGTGCTGGCCAACCAAGTTCTTCCACACCGATCTCGACAAACCATTTCTGTATGGACCTCGCTTTGTGCACGGAGGTGTTGTCATGCTGAAACAAGAAAGGGCCTTCGCCAAACAGCCGACAGTAATTTTCAGTGAAAACACGTTTGTGGTGTCAGTCTTCCGTTTACACACATATCTAATAAGCACAGGTAGTTAACACTGTTTTCCGTAAACAAGCACTGAAACATGGAAATATGGCTGTGTGGGAACTCTAACCATATAAAGGTGTGTAGTAATTTAACGTTTTGTTTTTAGAAAAAGATTTCTCACTGATTTGAAAGATATGTTCCTTATGTTTCCAAAACCGTATCACAAGCGATGCGTGTTAACGTTTAGAGCATTGGGGCTCTTAACTAAACTCCCCCGGCCAGAAGATACTATTGTCAATAGGCGCTGAAGTTAGTTAGCGTCTATGAATGGGCTAGTGCTACCCTATCCACTATCCACCAACACACAACACACCCCCGCACCATCCCCCCTCATAAAAGCTCTGAACAGATGGGTTGATACCATGGTTACAGTGAATAGCCCAGCGGAGCAAAGGCTGCCTCCAGTTGGAATGTGTCCATGTTCTGATCTGTAGCATGGCTGGCTGAGCTCACAAGATAACACACAACAACTCCACCCTCACTGGCTTAGCTTCCTAACTATGATATCAGTTCCCAAGACAGCCCATCCCAATTTCTGTTGGTCAATTATCAAATACATGGGGGTTTATCGGCAGACTCAACAGCCTTGGTTTCTCAAATGACTGCCTCGCCTGGTTCACCAACTACTTCTCAGATAGAGTTAAGTGTGTCAAACCTGGCAGTCTCTATGGGGGTGCCACAGGGTTCAATTCTCGGGCCGATTCTATTCTCTGTATATGTCAATGACGTCGCTCTTGCTGCTGGTGATTCTTTGATCCACCTCTACGCAGATGACACCATTCTGTATACTTCTGGCCCTTCTTTGGACACTGTGTTCACAAACCTCCAGACAAGCTTCAATGCCATACAACACTCCTTCCGTGGCTTCCAACTGCTCTTAAATGCTAGTAAAACTAAATGCATGCTTTTCAACCGATCGCTGCCCGCACCCGCCCGCCCGACTAGCATCACTACTCTGGACTAGAGGTCGACCGATCATGATTTTTCAACGCCGATACCTATACCGATTATTGGAGGACCAAAAAAAGCCGATACCGATTAATCGGCCGTTTAAAAAAAAATGTATTTGTAATTATGACAATTACAACAATACTGAATTAACATTTATTTTAACTTAATATAATACATCAATAAACATCAATTTAGCCTCAAATAAATAATGAAACATGTTCAATTTGGTTTAAATAATGCAAAAACAAAGTGTTGGAGAAGAAAGTAAAAGTGCAATATGTGCCATGTAAGAAAGCTAACGTTTAAGTTCCTTGCTCAGAACATGAGAACATATGAAAGCTGGTGGTTCCTTTTAATATGAGACTTCAATATTCCAAGGTAAGAGGTTTTAGGTTGTAGTTAATATAGTATTCATAGGACTATTTCTCTCTATACCATTTGTATTCCATATACCTTTGACTATTGGATGTTCTTATAGGCACTTTAGTATTGCCAGTGTAACAGTATAGCTTCCGTCCCTCTCCTCGCTCCTACCTGGGCTCGAACGAGGAACACAACGACAACAGCCACCCTCGAAGCAGCGTTACCCATGCAGCGCAAGGGGAACAACTACTCCAAGTCTCAGAGCGAGTGACGTTTGAAACGCTATTAACGCGCACCCCGCTAACTAGCTAGCCATTACACATCGGTTACACCATCCTAATCTCGGGAGTTGATTGGCTTGAAGTCATAAACAGCGCAATGCTTGAAGCACAGTGAAGAGTGGCAGGCAAAACGCACGAAAGTGCTGATTGAATGAATGCTTACGAGTCTGCTGCTGCCTACCATCGCTCAGTCAGACTGCTCTATCAAATCATAGACTTAATTATAACATAATAACACACAGAAATACGAGCCTTTGGTCATTAATATGGTCGAATCCGGAAACTATTATTTCGAAAACAAGACGTTTATTTTTATTGCATATACCCTGACTCTGCATGCAATGAACGCAAGAGAAGTGACACAATTTCACCTGGTTAATATTGCCTGCTAACCTGGATTTCTTTTAGCGAAATATGCAGGTTTAAAAATATATACTTCTGTGTATTGATTTTAAGAAAGGCATTGATGTTTATGGTTAGGTACACGTTGGAGCAACGACAGTCCTTTTTCGCGAATGCGAACAGCATCGATTATATGCAACGCAGGACACGCTAGATAAACTAGTAATATCATCAACCATGTGTAGTTAACTAGTGATTATGATTGATTGATTGTTTTTTATAAGATAAGTTTAATGCTAGCTAGCAACTTACCTTGGCTTCTTACTGCATTCGCGGAACAGGCAGGCCCCTCGTGGAGTGCAATGAGAGGCAGGTGGTTAGAGCGTTGGACTAGTTAACTGTAAGGTTGCAAGATTGAATCCCCGAGCTGACAAGGTAAAAATCTGTCGTTCTGCCCCTGAACAAGGCAGTTAACCCACCGTTCCTAGGCCGTCATTGAAAATAAGAATGTGTTCTTACTGACTTGCCTAGATAAATAAAGGTGTAAAAAAATGTAAAAAGCCAAATCGGTGTCCAAAAATACAGATTTCCGATTGTTATGGAAACTTGAAATCGGCCCTAATTAATCGGCCATTCCGATTAATCGGTCGACCTCTACTCTGGATGGTTCTGACTTAGAATATGTCGACAACTACAAATACCTAGGTGTCTGGTTAGACTGTAAACTCTCCTTCCAGACTCACATTAAGCATCTCCAATCGGCTTCCTATTTCGCAAACAAAGCCTCATTCACTCATGCTGCTAAACATACCCTTGTAAAACTGACTATCCTACCAATCCTCGACTTCGGCGATGTCATTTACAAAATAGCCTCCAACACTCTACTCAGCAAATTAGATAGTCTATCACAGTGCCATTCATTTTGTCACCAAAGCCCTATATACTACTCAGCACTGCGACCTGTATGCTCTTGTTGGCTGGCCCTCGCTTCATATTCGTCGCCAAACCCACTGGCTCCAGGTCATCTATATGTCTATGCTAGGTAAAGCCCTGCCTTATCTTAGCTCACTGGTAACCATAGCAACACCCACCCGTAGCACACGCTCCAGCAGGTATATTTCACTGGTCATTCCCAAAGCCAACTCCTCTTTGGCCGCCTTTCCTTCCAGTTCTCTGCTGCTAATGACTGGAACAAATTGCAAAAATCACTGAAGCTGGAGACTCATATCTCCCTGACTAACTTTAAGCAGCAGCTGTCAGAGCAGCTTACCGATCACTGCACCTGTACGCAGCCCATCTGTAAATAGCCCACCCAAGTACCTCATCCCTATATTGTTATTTATTTTTGCTCCTTTGCACCCCAATATCTCTACTTGAACATCATCATTTGCACATCTATCACTCCAGTGTTAATGCTAAATTGGAATTATTTCGCCACTATGGCCTATTTATTGCCTTACCTCCCTAATCTTACTACATTTGCACAAACTGTATATATATTTACCTTTTTTCTATTGTGTTATTTACTGTACGTTTGTTTATCCCATGTGTAACTCTGTGTTGTTGTTTTTGTCGCACTGCTTTGCTTTATCTTGGTCAGGTCGCAGTTGTAAATGAGAACTGGTTCTAAACTGTCCTACCAGTTTAAATAATGGTGAAATAAATAAAAATAAATAAAAGTTTGTTATCCCCTTTCACATCATCCATTACTGAATAGGGAGTGTGCTTCAAACAGAATTCCCAAAATAAAGGAACATGAACTGGTTTCCTCCTGAAAAACAGATGACAACTACTGGAAAAATATTAACAGTAAACCTATAAATGTGAAAGTTTAGAGATCAACATGGGAGACTGCATTATGACATTTCATAAAGATACAGAGAGAAACAACCACAACTCTGGCCTTCAACGCCATTCTCAGCTATTACACCATGAGAGAAGACTAAGAGAAGACTCTAATGCTTTCACTGGTATCTACCAACACTGTAATGAGTGCTGGGTGGTTGGTTGTTGGTCCCATAACCCAGTCCTGAAGGAGCCTGGTGAGACCTCAACTATAGTGGGCCTGATTAATGCTACCACCTTCTGAACCCATAGATTAACCCTAGCTGCTCTGAGCTAAGTCTCTCACTGACGGCCTTTGGTCAACCTGCACATCACATAGCCTTGAACGTTCCCCTCATACAAGCTTGTCCAGTTATGGGAAGCCTTTGTGAAAGGTGGTCAAGACCCTGTCCCTGGACTAACTCATCATATACAGTACCAGTCAAAAGTTTGGACACACCTACTCATTCATGTATTTTTTTAATGTTTTTAAACAATTTTCTACATTGTACAATAATAGTGAAGACATCAACACTATGAAATAACACATATGGAATCATGTAGTAACCAAAAAAGTGTTAAACAAATCAAAATATATTTTAGATTTTTCAAAGTAGCAACCCTTGATGCCTTGATGACTGCTCTGCACACTCTTGGCATTCTCTCAAACAGCTTCACCTGGAATGCTTTTCCAACAGTCTTGAAGGAGTTCCCACTTATGCTGAGCACTTGTTGGCTGCTTTTCCTTCATTCTGTGGTCCAACTCATCCCAAACCATCTCAATTGGGTTGAGGTCGGGTGATTGTGGAGGCCAGGTCATCTGATGCAGCACTCCAACACTCTCCTTCTTGGTCAAATAGCCCTTACACAGCCTGGAGGTGTGTTGGGTCATTGTCCTGTTGAAAAACAAATTATAGTCCCACTAAGCGCAAACCAGATGGGTTGGCGTATCACTGCAGAATGCTGTGGTAGCCATGCTGGTTAAGTGTACCTTGAATTCCAAATAAATTACAGACAGTGTGACTACCTCAATAATCTGGTTGAGAGAATGCAAAGAGTGTGCAATGCTGTCATCAAGGCAACGGGTGGCTACTTTGAAGAATATCAAATATGAAATATTTCGATGGTCAGCCATCAGAAGCTAGATGAAAGGATCTGCCCATGCATGCTTGCCCCAACCAAGCACCAAAGTTAACTGGCTAAAGTTGGCTAGTTTGCTAGCTAGCTACTTCCACACATAAATGAGAGAACACCTCACTCTGACCATTTTACTTGCCGTAGCATATTCTCTAGAGTGTTCTTGACTAACTATAAGCATTCTTAACTAACTTATTTTCCCCTACGTTTACTGACACCGGTCATATTCAGCAGGTGTTGCGCGTTCAGAAATTCATCACTGGTTCTGCACTCTGGTACACTCTGACGAGAGTGCTCAGAAATCGGAGTAGAGTAGTGAATTTGCAAGCGCATGAGATATGCTAACTGGATAACAGTCGTTGAAGTTCTTGCTAGCTAACCAACTGACACCTGCATCTCTAGCCACCGAAAAACCATATGAGGAGAAAACGTCAGTCACTCCCCCACTCCTCCAATGGCATGACATGACATCCTCCTAGCAGCTAGCTAGCTATCAAGCTAATGTTAGGCTCTGTGTTTTTAGCTTGCTACATAAATAGATTTGCTAGCCTATTAGCCATATTATGACTGACTTGTGATCCTTTCCCTTGCTAGTTTGATTGTATTGACATTCCCAGTGCTAGTCACATTCATCTGTTTTTGTCTATAATATTGAGCCATTAAAACTGAAACAGTGCATCCCGAATTGGGGCAGCAAACCATGCCAGCTGTGATTTGCAACCTGATAGAAATATTTTTTGGATTACCAAGAAATGTATTGGTGAATTATATCAATCATGCATTGAACTGGATCCATCTATTCTGCCTACAATGCCTTAGTGTAAGTCATGGAACGCTGAGTCAAATAGAACCTATTTTTAAAACGTCTTTTTAAGTTGGTTTTGTAGCATAAACTGGGAAATGTATATTTTTTACTGATATTATGATTGTCTGTTTGTTTCAAATCTGCAAAGTAGTTAAAATGCTGTGAGTTCCACTTTAAACTTTAGGTCAAACTTTGTGTGCTTAACGTGAAATGGTTTTTGCAATGGGAAGTAATAGTTGTACATTTCGATTGGGAAATGCTTAATGGTTGAGTTTGTGTATTCTTATGATTAGGACCTACTGGCTTATTATGTCAGAGTTTATGGACTGTTTATGCTTTAACATCATGCTGTGTGTGACTGCGGTCTTCCATCGGCCCTATACATTGGTGTAGTGGTGCCTGGAGAAGTGTGTATACTCTAATTTTGCCAAAAAGTTCCCAAACGGCAACAGTGCAAAAAATCATGTTTTCCTATGATATTCTGCTGAAATTAGGCCATGTGTGAGGCACGCATATGAATATATTCACTTGCTTTGCGATTGTGTAGGCTACTTTCTGCATGATTTCTCTATTATATTACATAATTGATCAAAAAAATGGAAATATCACATTTACATAAGTATTCAGACCCTTTACTCAGTACTTTGTTGAAGCACCTTTGGCAGTGATTACAGCCTCGAGTCTTCTTGGGTATGACCCTACAAGCTTGGCACACCTGTTTATGAGGAGTTTCTCCCATTCTTCTCTGCAAATCCTCTCAAACTCTGTCAGGTTGGATGGGAAGCATTGCTGCACAACTATTTTCAGGTCTCTCCAGAGATGTTCTATAGGGTTCAAGTCTGGGCTCTGGCTGGGCCACTCATGGACATTCACAGACTTGTCCCAAAGCCACTCCTGAGTTGTCTTGGCTGTGTGCTTAGGGTTGTTGTCCTGTTGGAAGGTGAACCTTTGCCACAGTCTGAGGTCCTGAGCACTCTGGAGTAGGTTTTCATCAAGCATCTCTCTGGACATTGCTCCGTTCATCTCTACCTCGATCCTGACTAGTCTCCAAGTCCCTGACGCTGAGAAACATCCCCACAGCATTATGCTGCCACCACCATACTTCACCGTAAGGATGGTACCAGGTTTCCTCCAGACATGACGCTTGGCTTTCAGGCCAAAGAGTTCAATCTTGGTTACATTAGACCAGAGAATCTTTTTTCTCATGGTCTAATAGTCCTTTAGGATGCCTTTTGGTAAACTCCAAGCGGGCTGTCATGTGTCTTTTACTGAAGAGTGGCTTCCGTCTGGCCACTCTACCATAAAGGCCTGATTGGTGGAGTGCTGCAGAGATGGTTGTCCCTCTGGAAGGTTCTCCCATTTCCACAGAGGAACTCTGGAGCTCTGCCAGAGTGACCATCAAGTTCTTGGTTCACCTCCCTGACTAAGGCCCTTCTCCCCCGATTGCTCAGTTTGCCTCTCATCAAGAGTCTTGATGGTTCCAAACTTCTTCCATTTAAGAAAGATGGAGGCCACTGTGTTCTTGGGGACCTTCAATGCTGCATAATTTTTTTGCCACCCTTCCCTAGATCTGTGCCTCAACACAATCGTGTCTCGGAGCTCTAGGGACAATTCCTTCGATCTCATGGCTTGGTTTTTGCTCCGACATGCACTGCTTCTTCTTCTATTATATTATGGAGGTCCACAAACCAACATTAAAGGTGCATGCCGCCACCTACTGTGCTGGCGTGTGTGGTCAACCATGGTTTACAACATTTCCATATCCTCTTACCTAAATCAGTTCTTCTGGAAAAAAAGAGCCCTACTAACTTCTAATAGACCCTCCCCCACTCCCAAAATCGCTTCCAAACTCCCCCAACCCCGTCCAACCTCAATGACCCTACACTTCAATTTTTCCCTCTCTTCAACATACTTCCAACAATATAACAACACAACAACACATGCTCCACCGTGTCATCGACCATACACTCCAGACACAAACCATTCCCATGCTTGCCAACCAGATGTAATAACAAGTTCAATGTATAATGTCCTAAGCGCAATCAAGCAAGCACCACCTATTTCTTCCTAATCTGACCTTCGAATCTTGGTCCACCGACCTTTCTTTGGAGGGCATATAAATGCTGGCCCTCAGGCTTAGCGTCCCATCTCTTCTGCCACACATCTATCAAAATGGCTCTCATTTTACATTTGGCCTCACCTCTACCCAGTGGAACATTAATATCAATTCTATCTTGTTTCAAAGCTTTTTTGGCTAACTGGTCTACAATTAAATTTCTGACATGCACTGTCAACTGTGAGACCTTACATAGACAGGTGTGTGCCTTTCCAAATCATGTCCAATCAATTGAATTTACCACAGGTGGATTCCAATCAAGTTGTAGAAACATCTCAAGGATGGTCAATGGAAACAGGATGCACCTGAGCTCAATATGAGTCTCATAGCAAAGGGTCTGAATATTTATGTAAATAAGGTATTGCAAAAATGGCTAAAAACCTGTTTTCGCTTTGTCACAAACGTTTACAGATTCACAATCGAAAGCATCCTGTCGGGCTGTATCACCGCCTGGTACGGCAACTGCTCCACCCATAACCGTAAGGCTCTCCAGAGGGTAGTGAGGTCTGCACAACGCATCACCGGGGGCAAACTACCTGCCCTCCAGGACACCTACACCACCCGATGTCACAGGAAGGCCATAAAGATCATCAAGGACAACAACCACCCGAGCCACTGCCTGTTCACCCCGCTATCATCCAGAAGGCGAGGTCAGTACAGGTGCATCAAAACAGGGACCGAGAGACTGAAAAACAGCTTCTATCTCAAGGCCATCAGGCTGTTAAACAGCCACCACTAACATTTAGTGGCTGCTGCCATATATGTAAAACATTTATCACTAGCCACTTTAAACAATGTCACTTAATATAATGTTTACATACCCTGCATTACTCATCTCATATGTATATACTGTACTCTATACCACCTACTGCATCTTGCCATCTTTATGTAATACATGTATCACTAGCCACTTTATACAATGCCACTTAATATAATGTTTACATACCCTACATTACTCATCTCATATGTATATACAGTACTCGATACCATCTACTGCATCTTGACTATGCCGTTCTGTACCATCACGCATTCATATATCTTTATGTACATATTCTTCATCCCTTTACACTTGTGTGTATAAGGTAGCTGTTGTGAAATTGTTAGGTTAGATTACTCGTTGGTTATTACTGCATTGTCGGAACTAGAAGCATAAGCATTTCGCTACACACGCATTAACATCTGCTAACCATGTGTATGTGACAAATAAAATTTGATTTGATTTGTATTGTGTGTAGATTGATTTAAAAAAAAAAATTGAATAAGGATGTAACGTAACAAAAAAGGGAAGGGGTCTGAATACTTCCTGACTGAATGGAGGCAGATAATTATTTGTTTTTTACTCCACTGGTCTCGGGAAGAAATTACGAGTCCTCACCTTCTGAGACCGAGTCAAGACCGAGTACAAATGTATCTGACACCGAGACAAGACCGAGACACTCGATATGTTGTCCGAGACCGTGACAGGTCTCGAGTACTACAACACTGACTGCAACGTAATCAAAATCCTGCTATACAGATGTAGGATCTTAATTTGAGCCAGTTTGCTACAGCAGGAAAATAATCCTACACCAACAGGACATTTTTATTATTATAATAATTAACTGGTATTTTTGTAGGGGTTTGATACATTTTCCGTAAGAGTAAATCAAATCTAAAATGTCAAAGTGGTAAATACTTTGTAATTAATTTAAGCATCAGCTGTCAGAGCAGCTTACCGATCATTGCAGCTGTACATAGACCATCTGTAAATAGCCCACCCAACTACCTCATTCCCAGATTGTTTTTGTTTTTTTCTTCTCCTTTGCACCTCAGTATCTCTACTTGCACATTCATCTTCTGCACATCTATCACTCCAGTGTTTAATTGCTAAATTGTAATTATTTCGCCACTATGGCCTTACATCCCAAAACTTACTACATTTGCACACACTGTATATAGACTTTTCTATTGTGTTATTGACTGTATGTTTGTTTATCTCATGTGTAACTCTGTGTTGTTGTTTTTGTCGCAATGCTTTGCTCTATCTTGGCCAGGTCGCAGTTGTAGATGAGAACTTGTTCTCAACTGGCCTACCTGGTTAAATAAAGGTGAAATAAAATTATATATAGTTTTTTAAATTTCAAACTTCAGATGCCTTTTTATACTTCAAATAAACTACACGTTTTAAATGTCCTGCATTGCATCAAATTAAGATCCTACATATGTAAGAGGTGCTATCTGTCCAGTTTTGCTCTAAGCCTACTATAAGAAGTAGAGTGGGCTTTCAGAGTCCAGAGTAAGGTTCATGTACTAGAGCTAATTAGCCAGAGCAGGAGGAATGTATAGGAGGATAAAGCCTCTCCCAGATTTACTGAATGGTGAATTGAAGACCTCTAAATCCCAGTGGGATTACCATTTAAATGGTATGTGGTTTAAATTCTGTCTCCTTAGGAAGCTCCTCAGAGGTTGTCATACTGTACACACACACACACAATAGGGTCACTCGGTTCCCGCCAGCAGATTATATTTTAATCATTAGTTAATAACGTGAACACACCGCCACCCTGAAAACAGTGAGGAGCTTTGACTCAACACAAGCGTTGTTGAAGTGTGCAATATATTTTTCAGTGACATGACTCCAATTTTTGGTCTTCTATATGGAACAATCATGTAATGACTGTCTATCACACTGCCATTCAGATAACAATGTAGTACAGAGAGACTCAGTTGAATAAAAAAACAAGGCCTGTCAGAAGTAAGTCCAGAAACATATCTATTTACATTTTAGTCATTCAGCAGACACTCTTATTCAGAACAATTGGGATTAAGTGCCTTGCTCAAGGGCACATCAACAGCTGTTTTACCTAGTCACCTTGGGGTTTCAAACCTGTGACCATTCAGTTACTGGCCCAACGCTCTTAAGCTCTTAACCACTAGGCTACCTGCAGCCATATATGAGGAGCATCAATTTGCTTTCACACACTACTACATATTGCAGCATGTAAGCACTTTATGTCCAGAAAATGTTGATGTACTATATAATGATTCCATATGAAGTGACTTTAGCCTGATTAAAATGGGCTCTTGGAGCACAATGAGGACAGAAGCCTGTGGCCCAAGGAAAGGTGGAGGTATCAGAGAAGGTTCAGCTTGAGATCTAAATCAAGAGCCATTCAGTGGTTAAGCCCCTGTGCTGTGTGCTAAATAGAACAACACCTCCACTAAGCCTGCCAGAAAAGAAGACAGGATCCACATACTTCCCCCTTTGTTTCAACTGAGAGCTCTCTATATTCTGTTTCTCAAATTGGCTGCCGCCAAAAGGTACTCTTTTTGGGGGCATACTGTATACAGATCTTCCTCTGCATTGTCTTGCTTATAAGTTATAGATCACCAACACCATGTTCTGTTTAGCTATTTTACTTCAACACAAGCTGTGAGAGCACGTAAAATATTTGATTGCCTTAAAGCAAGTCTAAGATCACATAGTTTTACACTATGGATCCTCTCCTCCTCAATAAGCCATTTGTCTGTCTTGCTTTAGCACATGAATGCATCAAAACCATATATTTCATTGAGCATCCCATGTGAAATTCCTGACTTCCTTCAATGAAAAAAACACAATGACCGTTAGTTTCCTTAATTCACGCCAGCAGAGGCTTATTTGCCAAATATGTCACCCTCTCTTTCAAGTGCATGGCCACCATATAAACAACCTGCTTCACACCTTCACACACTTGATCTCAATGTGTCACGTCAAACTCTGGCTCCGCCTCACATCCCCCTTGTATAGCAGCCAGTGGTCCAGTCTGTCAAACTGGTTCCATCCTGGTTCTGGTCACCCTCCCTTCCCCCGGCTCCTCCTGGATCATGTGACCAGGGTGATAAATCCACAGTAACGGGACAAGTCGAAGAGTTGTAAAGTCAGGCCTTTGCTTCATCTTGAACTCCACCCTCTCTCTCTGCAGCCTGGTTCCTGGGACCCCCTCCCTCAACCAGGCCTCCCACTGGGCCCATTAAAGCCTGCATTGTTTCCCAGGGGTCAGGCTGGGTTTCATTTCAAACTTTAACGCAAACCAGGAAATGCACCTCAAGCATTTTAAACCAGAGTCAATGGACAAGAGACATTCCCAAACACCACTCCTGTTTCACACTGATCCAATAATGATATTGGCCTACTTACAACTACATTAGTGAACTAGATGCACAAGGTAACGTTTCGAGTTAACCCTTTCAGTAATCTTATTTCAGCAATTATAACAATACTCCTTATCAACAGGTTTGTTTATACTGGGGGAAGAAAATTGAAATTCAAAAAATGTAACCACCCACTTTTGGTCAATTTGTTAATGAACTGAGCATCTCTTTTGATTTAGCTCCATGGTTTCTCTCCCCATGTCCTATTACCTGTGCCATGCTGAGAAAAGAGACATATAGTGGCAACATCTTCCCTTTGTCAGATTCTCAGTCGGACAAAAGTCAATGGAGAAGCTTTTGAGTGGGTGACACTGGGACAAGGCCTGCTGAAGGGTATTTCACTCAGCATTTTGGTCTTGTGTTTCCATTACAATCATGCCCAGCTGAAAGGGAGCAGGGGTTGAATGGAGCTCCTGTACTTTCCCACTGTTACCTCCCTCCCTCCCTCTTTACATCTCTCTCAACCATACTCACGCCTTTAAATCAAATCAAATTGTATTAGTCACATGTGCCGAATACAACAGGTGTAGACCTTACAGTGAAATGCTTACTTACGAGCCCCTAACCAAGAGTGCCGTTTCAAAACAAATATGGATAAGAATGAGAGATAAAAGTAACAAGTAATTAAAGAGCAGCAGTAAAAAATAACAATATATACAGGGGGGTGCCGGTACAGAGTGAATATGCGGGGGCACCAGTTAGTTGGGGTAGTATGTACATGTAGGTAGAGTTATTAAAGTGACTATGCATATATGACGGGGGGGGGGGGGGGGGGGGGGGGGGGGTTTGCAATGCAAATAGTCTGGGTAGAAATCTGACTAGATGTTCAGGAGTCTTATGGCTTGGGGGTAGAAGCTGTTTAGAAGCCTCTTGGACCTAGACTTGGTGCTCCGGTACCGCTTGCCGTGCGGTAGCAGAGAGAACAGTCTATGACTAGGGTGGCTGGAGTCTTTGACAATGTTTAGGGCCTTCATCTGACACCACCTAGTATAGAGGAAAGGGTGCATACTTTCTCCTAACTAAGTACAGTACATGCCGACTCATTCTCTCTCACGCTCTTTCTCTCTATCTCTATGAGACAGTAAGAAGATATAATCAATTTGCACCTTTCCAACAGTCAGCCACCATGCTGTTTGGTCTCTCCTGTCTCCATAGTATTTTGTTAATTTATGCAGTTGCAGATTTGGCTCATAGTCATGACAATGGTGGTATGTTGACATCGCATACTATACTGGATAACATTTAACCCCCCCTCACACAGTACTCTGGGAAGCAGGCTGAGATCATACCAGGGATTACAGCCTGGGTCATTAGCATTGGGTAATTACATTCTAGCCAGATACCATGTTAATTCTATACTAATTAATACTATATTAGTCACTAGTTTGTAAGATATTTCAGAGATAACATTATTAAAAATTATTAAAGTGAATCCAGCTCATTCCCAAAATATTGATGAAGTAAACAAATGAGCCGAAAATGTTGAGTTTCTGTAACAGCATAAATGGTAATGTTGTCTTGCATTCTCTTTTGCCCTAAACAGCAACAAGTCTTGAGACAATAGATCCTGAGGCCTGCTGTTTTTTCTATGTTTTCTCCTGGCAACTTAGACATACTGCCGTAACACAAACACATTCATTTGAGTTCCTTGATGAATACATCTAAAGGTACATTTAATAATAAAACCAATAACATGTTTTATTGTCACATACACCAGATAGGTGCAGTGAAATGTATGGTTTTACAGGGTCAGCCATAGTAGTAAGGCTCCCATTGAGCAAATTAGGGTTAAGTGTCTTGCTAAAGGGCACAAGGACAGATTTTTTCACCTTGTCAGCTCAGGTATTCGTAGCAGCAACCTTTCGGTTACTGGCCCAATGCTCTAACTGCTAGGCTGCACTTTTTAACAGGTCTTTGATCTCAATATTGGAATGTAATCAATATTCATTGACGTGTTTGGTTATTTTTCTGTTATAGCTCCTTGGGTTCTTAGAAGTGGCTACAGTTACAGATCCCTAAAATCCACCAAGAAAAAGCCACTCATCTAATTTCAAAATTCAACATAACCTGTGACACAAATCTAATTGATTCTCTTCACAGACTGGGGCACACTATGACTGAGCAATTATATAATTGCTATAGCATTCAATAAAAGTCTAAATGTTAAGTTTCAACCAAAAGGTAGCAAACGTAGGACATTTTGCATTTTTAAATATCATTGCTTTGTTGTCAAACATGAGCGTGCTGGCAAAAGTCCAGTGCAGCAGTTTGATATTGTGCTTGTTAATGTGGAGCCTTAACAGTCAGCACAACCTAATATGAACCAAATGGTGGTATTTAACAACACAGGCGCTTGTAACATTGGGCCATTTAAACCCCCCCTTTAATAAAAGTCTGTTTTCCCCAGAAGTACACTGCTCAAAAAAATAAAGGGAACACTTAAACAACAAAATGTAACTCCAAGTCAATCACACTTCTGTGAAATCAAACTGTCCACTTAGGAAGCAACACTGATTGACAATAAATTTCACATGCTGTTGTGCAAATGGAATAGACAAAAGGTGGAAATTATAGGCAATTAGTAAGACACCCCCAAAAAAGGAATGGTTCTGCAGGTGGTGACCACAGACCACTTCTCAGTTCCTATGCTTACTGGCTGATGTTTTGGTCACTTTTGAATGCTGGCGGTGCTTTCACTCTAGTGGTAGCATGAGACGGAGTCTACAACCCACACAAGTGGCTCAGGTAGTGCAGTTCATCCAGGATGGCACATCAATGCGAGCTGTGGCAAAAAGGTTTGCTGTGTCTGTCAGCGTAGTGTCCAGAGCATGGAGGCGCTACCAGGAGACAGGCCAGTACATCAGGAGACGTGGAGGAGGCCGTAGGAGGGCAACAACCCAGCAGCAGGACCGTTACCTCCGCCTTTGTGCAAGGAGGTGCACTGCCAGAGCCCTGCAAAATGACCTCCAGCAGGCAACAAATGTGCATGTGTCTGCTCAAACGGTCAGAAACAGACTCCATGAGGGTGGTATGAGGGCCCGACGTCCACAGGTGGGGGTTGTGCTTACAGCCCAACACCGTGCAGGACGTTTGGCATTTGCCAGAGAACACCAATTTTGGCAAAATCGCCACTGGCGCCCTGTGCTCTTCACAGATGAAAGCAGGTTCACACTGAGCAAATGAGCACATGTGACAGACGTGACAGAGTCTGGAGACGCCGTGGAGAACGTTCTGCTGCCTGCAACATCCTCCAGCATGACCGGTTTGGCGGTGGGTCAGTCATGGTGTGGAGTGGCATTTCTTTGTGGGGCCGCACTCCATGTGCTCGCCAGAGGAAGCCTGACTGCCATTAGGTACCGAGATGAGATCCTCAGACCCCTTGTGAGACCATATGCTGACACATGCACATTTGTGGCCTGCTGGAGGTCATTTTGCAGGGCTCTGGCAGTGCTACTCTTTGCACAAAGGCGGAGGTAGCGGTCCTGCTGCTGGGTTGTTGCCCTCCTACGGCCTCCTCCACGTCTCCTGATGTACTGGCCTGTCTCCTGGTAGTGCCTCCATGCTCTGGACACTACGCTGACAGACACAGCAAACCTTCTTGCCACAGCTCGCATTGATGTGACATCCTGGATGAGCTGCACTACCTGAGCCACTTGTGTGGGTTGTAGACTCCGTCTCATGCTACCACTAGAGTGAAAGCACCGCCAGCATTCAAAAGTGACCAAAACATCAGCCAGGAAGTATAGGAACTGAGAAGTGGTCTGTGGTCACCACCTGCAGAACCATTCCTTTTTTGGGGGTGTCTTACTAATTGCCTATAATTTCCACCTTTTGTCTATTCCATTTGCACAACAGCATGTGAAATTTATTGTCAATCAGTGTTGCTTCCTAAGTGGACAGTTTGATTTCACAGAAGTGTGATTGACTTGGAGTTACATTGTGTTGTTTAAGTGTTCCCTTTATTTTTTTGAGCAGTGTATTACTGGGGGCTTCACAGAGGCTAACAGGCTCAGCAGGCTAACAGCCTCAGCAGGCTAATGGGCTCAGCAGCCTAACAGGCTCAGCAGGTTAAGAGGCTAACAGACTCAGCAGGCTAACAAGCTCAGCAGGCTAACAGCCTCAGCAGGCTAATGGGCTCAGCAGCCTAACAGGCTCAGCAGGTTAAGAGGCTAACAGACTCAGCAGGCTAACAAGCTCAGCAGGCTAACAGACTCAGCAGGCTAACAGACTCAGCAGGCTAACAGGCTCAGCAGGTTAAGAGGCTAACAAGCTCAGCAGGCTAACAAGCTCAGCAGGCTAACAGACTCAGCAGGCTAACGGCCTCAGCAGGCTAACATGCTCAGCAGGTTAAGAGGCTAACAGACTCAGCAGGCTAACAGGCTCAGCAGGTTAACAGACTCAGGAGGCTAACAGGCTCAGCAGGCTAACAGCCTCAACAGTCTAACAAGCTCAGCAGGCTAACGGGCTAACTCCCACCTATCTTTTCCATTACCAGACCCTTCCTGTCTCGGGAAATACAAACTATAATGCAATCAAGCACTTGCTATTATTTCCATGTGAGTGTGTGTGTGTGCCTGTGTCCAGAGGGAGGAGGGGCAGGTGGCTTGACTATCTAAATAGACTTGATCTAACTAAAAACAGCACCTAGAATAAATAGATTTGATCTAACTAAAAACAGCACCTAAAATAATATCCATACTATGCATAGGAACAAATTATTCATCAGAAAGGGATTAAGAACAATCAATATAGTGATCAGGTCAAGCTATGGCCCTTTTTCATAGGGAGTATCAGATGGTGTTTTGTGTGTGTTAGATTTAAAGTGTGTATGCATCGGGGGTGGGTACTGGCAGTTAAAATAACACTCCCCTTGGAAACAAAGATCTGAGATATGGAGGACCTGATTTGGTTTGGCTGGATCAGAACTCACATAAAGGTTTAAATGAAATGAGGGGAAAGACCCTAGAACGCCATAATAAGCAGGCGTTGGCATTGGCTATATTTAGCCTGTACAGATGCCACAGTTCCTGACCTCCCCCACTGTTATTGATCTTTACACACACAGCCTCTATCCCACTACCCTCGCATCCACAGGAACACACATAAGCACACGCCCCCTTCCCCCCACCCAGAATTTGTGAGAAAGGGGACTTCCTGCTTGGATGAGCCATGGCAGGAGTGAATTGATTGGTGTGTTGAGAGACAGAGAGAGGCATCAGCGGGCTCCTTTACATGATGAAAGACTGAGTGGATTTAACCCTCCTTCAGCTGAAGAAGAAACACAACTTCCAGAGCTGACAGGATAGGATTAGCATGTGGAAAGGGAGCGGACACAGTAGCCCCTCCCTTCCCTGAAAAGACAACACATAAGAGACAATAGGAAACATGAGAGAAATGTTCCCAGAGAATTCGTAAACGGAACAACTCAGCTGATGGCTATGTTATGTTATGGTTAAACCACTAGACAAATGATCACAATGACTATCACATGCCAAGATAACCATTATCATACACATAGGGCTCAGCAAAGAGCTCTTGATCTGGTTCTCTAGATAGCAGGGCTGGCTCCAGGCATAAGCGACATAAACAGTCGCTTACACAAGGTGCAAGTTCGAAATTTGGTTGTGCATTAGCAGTTTTTCTCTTGTTATGACAGTCACTCAATTAGCCATGTCAGCTAACAATTTTTAGATTGGTAAGTTAGTCTAGCCAGTTATCTAAAATTGTAGTAATCATGGCCGAATACCGACCGGACACGTGCCCAGGGGCCCTGACCGCCAGGGGGCCCCCAATGATTTTGTTAGTCACTCTCAGTCAGATATCAAGGCGTAAATCATAGCAAAATTGGTAGAATTGCAGGTAATGTGCTTTAAAACTGCCAAAACATTATCTCCCCCATGGCAAAATGGGTAGAATTGCATGAAATTTGTTATAATATTTTACATTTTCTCTCTGCCCCATTGCAAAATAAGTAGAACTGCAGAAAACATGCCTTAAAACTGCAAACATTTCTCTCTGCCCCATTGCAAAATGAGTAGATTTGCATGAAAATTGTTATAAAATTGCACAATTTCCTCTCCGCCCCATGGTAAAATCTGTACAACTGCAGAAAGCTTGCATTAAAACTGCTAAATATTCTCTACGCCCATGGCAAAATTTGTAAACTTACAAACTTAATTTTTCTTCGCTCAGTGCCCTCAAAAGGCTAGATAGAACACTGCCTGGTGGTAACCATGGTAGCACTGAGTGATGGGTCATACAGGTGTAGTATCTTAATCGCTCTTTTGTTGCTGGGAATTGGAAACGCAGATGAGCTTCGTGTTTTACATAAATTCAATGAAAACCCACACTAACACATGGTTATATTAACAGTTTTGCACTTTCCATGTAGCCTACTTTTGGCCAACAAATAGCCTAACCAACAATAATGCAAAAATTATGTACAAAATGTTCAAATCCTGTTGCTGCACTATTTTGCTGTGACAATATATGTCAAATTAAGATCCCACATCTGTATACTACTCATGTTTCAAGAAGTTTGGGGTTTCAAAGGAAACTAATAGCGGACCACAATCAATGTATGGAGGCATTTACCATTGAAAGAAGAACAACTGATTCCACATTGAAAATAAACTCCCCACTGTGTCCCAAAAAAACACTACATTGATTTGTAACTCACCTGGGAAAGAGAAATGTGACAATCCCATTGACTGAGAACATTGCAAAGGTTTGAGTCATCTACAAAGTCCAAGGACATGATAGTTAGTCGGACTGACTGAATGGATTGGTTTGGGTCTGTAAATGAATAACTACAATTTCCTTCACCATTAACTTACACTTCAAAAAATTGAAAAGGGATTTGTATCAAAATGAAACACTGATGACTCTTGCATGGCACATATAATCTCAAATATTAATTGAAAGGTAGTACACTCTGATATGAATTCAAATGAGGTGAAATAAAGTGAAACTGTGTTAGGTTTGGAAAGGTAGTCAAAAATTGGCTAACCCAGGGTTTTAACACTGCCCAGTAGAGTAATCCTAATCTCTCCTCCATCACATAAACAATGCTGACTGGGGACAAAACCTTTTCCAGATGGGCCACAGACACAGACCACAGATCAATACATATGTAACCCCACTCAGCAGTACACAACAGCACTCAACTACACATACCAATACCCACTACTACACATACCAATACCCACTCTACTACATTCAAATTAACACACATTGAAATATGGCGAAATACTCTGAAAAGATGTGAACAGGAACAGTCCTCAAATATGTATTCACTGATTCATGAAAATGAATTGATTATTCAACAAAATACACAAACATATTTGGAATAACAAATATAAGCACACAATCCCCTATAACTATCAAGTAATTTATTGTATTACATATACGTATAGCTTGGAAAGTACAGCTGCAACAAAAGTGACAAACTGGTCACAATATCATTACATAATGGGTTTGTAACCAGCCTTTTCTTTCCGAAGAAGAAAATACGAAACTAAGAAAATGATGTGACAAAACCATTGATTAGCCCTTCATCTACATGCTAGTCTGTTCTCTCATTTATACATGCTGGTGTAAGGTTGCTTAAAGTATGGGCCATAAAGGCAATAGACCCAACCCCTTTCACTCTCCCATCCTCTCTTACCTTCCCATGTATCCATTTCATGCTTCTCCCAGTTTGCAGGGACGCCATTCATGCACAGATTCCGCTAAAGAAAAGCCACAGGGCATGGGAGCCTCATGACTCTTGTCCTTCTCTCTCTCTGTCTCTGTCTCTCTGACAAACAACCTCTTCCGTCTACAGACTGTCCTCTTTCTGAGCATAGACTCCTAAGCCAACACCACTGGTCACTTTACTGCCTGGTCACATGACCACATAGTTCAAGCCCTGGGGTCACAGCTTGGCTTGAGGTCCAATGATGGTTAGGGGTTATCTGAGTGGAACTGATGGTCCTATTTTCTCTGCTGTTGAACAATGCCAAATGCCAAATTAGCCTCCCCTCCCTCTGCCTCTGGCACTTTCCACAGAGGACCAAAGTGCACGTCCAAGCATAAACACAGGTTCAAGCTGACAACACACACTGACATTAACTAATCAAGTCATTTTGTCAATAGAAGGCAAATAGAGTTAACCAAGGTGTCAGTGCTAGGTAGCACACCAGGAACAGTGCACTGGAAAAAAACAAAGCCTCTAGATAATGCTTAACAAGTGTAAGATATTAATGATAATTATGTGTTCCTGCAGGTGATCACAATAATGATCCACCATTTATTGTCACAAAATGAACCCACAAAGCAACATTACAACATACAGCCAATCAAACAGTTCACCAATTAATTGGTTGGTATAGTGAACTGCCATAACTAGTTCTAAGTGACATTTTTTTGTCTTTGTCTTTGTTTTTTTGCTTTACCATCCAATGGATTTTCCTCCTTCATCCCTCCAGTGTCCTCTCCAGGAAGCCATGTTATGAAGTGTCCAGTTCTGAACCAGTGGACCACGTACTCTACTGTTACCCTGTTACCCAAATGATTCTCGACCCTGTACCATCCTCTCCTGTGGACCTCACACTACCGGTCACCCTTGTCCTGTCCAGTCAGGTCTCAGCCCACCCTCCTGAGCTCCACCCTGCTAATAATGCAGCCACTTGTTCACTCCCCCACAGCCCCACAGGCTCACAACCCACAGCCCTCCCACAATGTCCATGCTAATGAACTACCTCAGTAAGTCACATATAAGAGGCTTAACACATTCAAATGCCATGGAGGATAGGGAGAAACTGATAGAGAGAAAGGCAGAATACAAGGACAGAGAAAATCAGATTTTATCAAGTGTAGGTGGGGTGGATAGTGACCATTGTTCATAGTGGTAGTAGTACTAGTATCAGTAATAGTATTAGTAAAATAGCAGATTGATGATCCATCAACCAACCTGCTCTAGTAGTGTAGTAGCCGGAGACAAGTCTCGCCCTCTCCCAGATTACAGTAATGTCAAGGTATTTGAGGTAATATATACATGTAGCTAGAGTTATTAAAGTGACTATGCATATATAATAATAGAGAGTAGCACCAGCATAGAAGAAGGTGGGGGGTTGTGGGGGCAATCCAAATAGTCCGGGTTTCCATTTGATTAGCTGTTCAGGAGTCTTATGGCTTGGGGGTAGAAGCTGTTTAGAAGCCTCTAGGACCTAGACTTGGTGCTCCGGTACCGCTTGCTGTGCCGTAGCAGAGAGAACAGTCTATGACTAGGGTGGTTGGAGTCTTTGACAATTTTTAGGGCCTTCCTCTGACACCGCCTGGTATAGAGGTCCTGGATGACAGGAAGCTTGGCCCTGGTGATGTACTGGGCCGCACACACTACCCTCTGTAGTGCCTTGCGGTCGGAGGCTGAGCAGTTGCCATACAAGGCAGTGATGCAACATGTCAGGATGCTCTCGATGGTGCAGCTGTAAAATCTTTTGAGGATCTGAGGACCCACGCCAAATCTTTTCGGTCTCCTGAGGGGGAATAGGTTTTGTCGTGCCCTCTTCACGACTGTTTTGGTGTGCTTGGACCATGTTAGTTTGTTGGTGATGTGGACGCCAAGGAACTTGAAGGTCTCAATCTGCTCCACTACAGCCCCGTCGATGAGAATGGGGGCGTGCTCGGTCCTCCTCTTCCTGTAATCCACGATCAACTCCTTTGTCTTGATCACGTTGAGGGAGAGGTTGTTGTCCTTGCACCACATGGTCAGGTCTCTGACCTCCTCCCTATAGGCTGTCTCATTGTTGTCGGTGATCAGGCCTACCACTGTTGTGTCATCAACAAACTTAATGATGGTGTTAGAGTCATGCCGGGCCATGCAGTCATGAGTGAACAGGGAATATATGAGGGGACTGAGCACGCACTCCTGAGGGGCCCCCATGTTGAGGATCAGCGTGGCGGATTTGTTGTTACCTACCCTTGCCACCTGGGGGCGGCCCATCAGGAAGTTCAGGATCCAGTTGCAGGGGGAGGTATTTAGTCCCAGCGTCCTCAGCTTCATAATGAGCTTTGAGGGCACTATGTGTTGAATGCTGAGCTGTAGTCAATGAATAGCATTCTCACATAGGTGTTCCTTTTGTCCAGGTGTGAAAGGGCAGTGTGGAGTGCAATAGAGATTGCATCATCTGTGGATCTGTTGGTGCGGTATGTAAATTGGAGTGGGTCCAGGGTTTCTGGGATGATGGTGTTGATGTGAACCATGACCAGCCTTTCAAAGCGTTTCATGTTTACAGACGTGAGTGCTACGGGTCTGTAGTCATTTAGGCAGGTTACTTTAGTGTTCTTGGACATAGGGACATGGTGGTCTGCTTGAAACATGTTGGTATTACAGACTGGATGGATTGTGGGTTTACTAATGCGTTAGTTGTATTGTGTGGACTATAACATTAATATGGTGACAATGGTGTAGGCTGTGTAGCGGTTAGCAGTTATGGTAAGAAGGTTTGGCTTGGAGAGGTTTTTGCGCCTGGTCATAGACAGCTGTTGTGAATCGACAAGTGAAGGGAAAAGATGAGAGGATGAGAGTGCATAGATGCGAGAAAGAATTATACAGCAAGCAAAGTGATGATGCTGTGTGGCTGCTATGAAATTCAACTGTCTATGTGGGTGATCAGGGTTGTATTCATTCCGATGATTCTGTTGAAAAAGTTTCATAAACAGAAGCAAATGGAACGAAACGGGAGGAACCTACCGGAATTTGTTTACTGGCAAAATTGAAGGTTTTGCAAATGTTTGGACTAATGATTACACCCCAGATCAGCTAGATGCAGGCAAGAGTGTGCAAGGCGGTATTGAATGTGTCACTGTCTGTCACCTTGATTACTCCAATTTCTCTCTCGACCTGTGCACCTACGTTATAAACTTTCATTTGTAGGCTATGTTGTAGCAACCTCATAATGAGTATATGTCACGTTCTGACCTTAGTTCCTTTTTTATGTCTTTATTTTAGTTTGGTCAGGGCGTGAGTTGGGGTGGGCATTCTATTTTGTTATTCTATGTTTTGTTCTGTGTGTTATATTTCTATGTGTTTGGCCTAGTATGGTTCTCAATCAGAGGCAGGTGTCGATCGTTGTCTCTGATTGAGAATCATACTTAGGTAGCCTGTTTTCCCACTATGGGTAGTTAATTTCTGTGTCAATGTTTCACCATACAGAACTGTTTCGGTTGTTCGTGTTTTTGTTCTGTGTTCATTTGATTTATTAAAAATCTATTATGGACACCACGCTGCACATTGGTCCGATATTTCCTACTCCTCCTCAGACGAAAAGGAGTACCGTTACAGTATAGGGCAAATTCAAGAATCATGTAGTAACCTAAACCTATCGATGTTACATTGAGCTGGGTGAATAATATGAATGACAGTCATCCAATATACTGTAATAGAAATGCTCATAAAAATCCCTCTCCCTAATATTGAACAGCACCGACCACCACTGGTTAATATGCACTAATCACAACACAACTCATATTCAGTAAAATGGTGGTTGTTTGTGTTATTGCACTATTATTTCATATGATAGAAAAACAGACAGTGCACCATTCTACACTTTTTATAAGATAAGCATGGGACAGACAGATGCCATATGTTTTTGGCAAGTCTGTACGTCTGAAGGAAATGTCATGTTTTGAAGGGCATAACCTCAGTTTGTCGACGCTAATAGGAAACCAAGCCTGATGATGAGGATTGGGGAGCTCGGCCATGGGAACTGGCCGTATGTCACCCTTGACCTCGGCACCTTCATCCCCCCCATGCACATGGCGAAGATAAACAGCAAAATCAGCCATTTTGCCTTTAACCTTGAAGTCACAGCAGACGATGGTGCCTAAAATGACATTGGTTAGTTATCAGGGTGATGTGGAGAGGCATCATGTTCTACAACAAGCCCTGAGGCCCAGGTCAGGTCAGGTAGAGGCTACCCCTAAATGTCTCATGGATGTCACAGGCCTTGTGTAGTTGGTCATGTAAATCCCAAACAATCCCGCTCTATCTGGTTAAACACTGAAGGAGGTTATAAACAGTGAGATCTACAAACTCCACAAACCTGTTGGATGCATTTGCTGTTTGTTTTGGTTGTGTTTCAGATTATTTTGTGCCCAATAGAACTGAATGGTAAATAATGTATTGTGTCATTTTGGAGTCCCTTTTATTGTAAATAAGAATATACTATGTTTCTAAACAATTCTACATTAATGTGGCTCTTACCATGGTTATGGATAATCCTGAATGAATTGTGAGTAATGATGAGTGAGAAAGTTACAGACGCACCAATATCATAGCCCCAAGACATGCAAACCTCTCACCATTACAATAACAGGGAAGGTTAGCATGTCTTGGGGGTATGATGTTGGTGCGTCTGTAACTTTCTCACTCATCATTATTCACGATTCATTCAGGATTACGGATTATCCATAATCATGGTAGTATCCACATTAATGTAGAAGTGTTTAGAAGCAGTCTATTCTTGGTCCTTTGTAGCTCATTTGGTAGAGCATGGCGCTTATATCACCAGGGTAGTGGGTTCAATTCCCAGGACCACCCATATGTAAAATGTATGCATGCATGACTGAAAATTATTTGGATAAAAGCATCTGCTAAATTATATTATTATGAAAATAAATAACCATATTTCTCCAAAAAATATTACACGTTTCGGCGAATAGAAATTGGCAAAAGTCAAATCAAGGAGAGAAATTATTTGAAAATGAAACTTGATCTAAGAAGATGAATACAAATAACCATAAGAAATATAGGAGATACATGTATAAATTTGGGGGTGATACCACCAAACAAAGACCAGGACACAACAATAGTGATCATGTAAAGTTGTTTACAGAAATGTTCATATAAACCAAAGAGTTTATTGTTAGTTTTTTTTGCATTTCCCTAAACGTTAAAAAGGGATGTATTTTGTTTATTGCTTCCCCCCCCCCCGCCCCCTTGCCTTCCTAAGCAGTGTCATACAGCAGAATTAAGACATTAATTGTGATGGTCAGTAAGGGTAGGGGTGTGACTCCCAAAGATTAGATTTACAATGAACCACAATATGTTCCCAAGATGCTTTAGCTTTTTGGGACACTGATGACATAGATCAATGAGCCTGATTTCGCCCTGCACTTCCAGAGGGTATTTCAAACTGAACTGAACTGGCCAGTGTCAACACTAACAAACATTAAAAACACTGATACCTAAAACAGAGCATCTTTAGAATACATTCATCATCCATTTAACAAGACTTACACTAATATCTTTAATATATTCTGTTTCATCCCAAGCAAAATATCAAATCAATCATAGAACACATGGCCTTCTACAGAACAGAACTTTGTGAATTTAAAAACTACTGCCAACAAAACTCTCTCTGTTTCGACCAGTAAAGACAACCATTTGGTGTCATACAAGTAATGGATGAAGATACACTACCCCTAACGTCCTAGCCAGCTGGGCCCTTACAGAACATACAGTAGAAGAAGGCTTGTCTCGTAGACACACACACACACACACACACACACACACACACACACACACACACACACACACACACACACACACACACACACACACACACACACACACACACACACACACACACACACAACACACAATACACAACACACAACACACACACACACACACATTCCACAGTGTCCAGCTGGCAGTAATTCAAGGGTGGTGAAATGCACACATTATTTATCAGTGTAATTCCAGCTAACGCAAGTTAAGTGGTAACACACTGGCTTTAGGAACTCTGCAATACTAAAGAGTATTGAGTGAGAGACATTCATATCCTGTTACAGTAACTAACACAGGAAAATCCATATGCCTATAGCTATATGGAGATAGTTCTGTAAAAACATAAATGGCTAGTGCGAGTGCCTATTAAATAACCTGGGAAACAAAATCAGTATTTGGGTGGCAACCCTAAACACAGTAAAAACAACAACAACATGATGCCATATTACGTAAGCAGAGGAGAAGAGGGAAGGGCCATTTAGCGCTGCAGGGGACCCAACACATGATGTTATATTACACAAGCAGAGGAGAAGAAGGAAGGGCCATTTAGCGCTGCAGGGGACCCAACACATGATGTTATATTACACAAGCAGAGGAGAAGAAGGAAGGACCATTTAGCGCTGCAGGGGACCCAACACATGATGTTATATTACACAAGCAGAGGAGAAGAAGGAAGGGCCATTTAGCGCTGCAGGGGACCCAACACATGATGTTATATTACACAAGCAGAGGAGAAGAAGGAAGGACCATTTAGCGCTGCAGGGGACCCAACACATGATGTTATATTACACAAGCAGAGGAGAAGAAGGAAGGACCATTTAGCGCTGCAGGGGACCCAACACATGATGTTATATTACACAAGCAGAGGAGAAGAAGGAAGGGCCATTTAGCGCTGCAGGGGACCCAACACATGATGTTATATTACACAAGCAGAGGAGAAGAAGGAAGGACCATTTAGCGCTGCAGGGGACCCAACACATGATGTTATATTACACAAGCAGAGGAGAAGAAGGAAGGGCCATTTAGCGCTGCAGGGGACCCAACACATGATGTTATATTACACAAGCAGAGGAGAAGAAGGAAGGGCCATTTAGCGCTGCAGGGGACCCAACACATGATGTTGTATTACACAAGCAGAGGAGAAGAAGGAAGGGCCATTTAGCGCTGCAGGGGACCCAACACATGATGTTATATTACACAAGCAGAGGAGAAGCGGGAAGGGCCATTTAGCACTGCAGGGGACCCAACACATGATGTTATATTACACAAGCAGAGGAGAAGAGGGAAGGGCCATTTAGCGCTGCAGGGGACCCAACACATGATGTTATATTACACAAGCAGAGGAGAAGAGGGAAGGGCCATTTAGCGCTGCAGGGGACCCAACACATGATGATATATTACACAAGCAGAGGAGAAGAGGGAAGGGCCATTTAGCGCTGCAGGGGACCCAACACATGATGTTATAGTAAGTAAGCAGAGGAAGAGAGGGAATGGCCATTTAGCGCTGCAGGGGACCCAACACATGATGTTATATTACACAAGCAGAGGAGAAGAGGGAAGGGCCATTTAGCGCTGCAGGGAACCCAACACATGATGTCATATTACACAAGCAGAGGAGAAGAGGGAAGGGCCATTTAGCGTTGCAGGGAACCCAACACATGATGTCATATTGCGTAAGCAGAGGAAGAGAGGGAGGGCCATTTAGCGCTGCAGGGAACCCAACACATGATGTCATATTACGTAAGCAGAGGAAGAGAGGGAGGGCCATTTAGCGCTGCAGGGAACCCAACACATGATGTCATATTACGTAAGCAGAGGAGAAGAAGGAAGGGCCATTTAGCGCTGCGGGGAAACCACCGCATGATGTCATATTATGTAAGCAGAGGAGAAGAGGGAAGGGCCATTTAGATCTGCAGGGAACCCAACACATGATGTCATATTACGTAAGCAGAGGAAGAGAGGGTAGGGCCCTTTAGCACTGCGGGGAAACCAACACGGGGGTTGGTCCTTACAGCCTCAACATGACCAGACTTCAGAGGATTCACCAGCAGAGGGAGACAACAGAAACTAGTGAGCCATCTCAGGTCCACTCACTCACTCAGTGGACCAAGAGACAGATAACTCCAACGTGAACCAACTCGCTCTTATACAAACACCACCATTATACAATCTCTTCCACCTATGATCACCTACAGCAGACAGGTATACCGTGCTAGAGAGACAGAACCTATGATCACCTACAGCAGACATGTATACCGTGCTAGAGAGACAGAACCTATGATCACCTACAGCAGACATGTATACCGTGCTAGAGAGACAGAACCTATGATCACCTACAGCAGACATGTATACATTGCTAGAGAGACAGAACCTATGATCACCTACAGCAGACATGTATACATTGCTAGAGAGACAGAACCTATGATCACCTACAGCAGACAGGTATACCGTGCTAGAGAGAGAGATGATGACAGGGAATGAGCCCAGCTCACAGACACAGTGTTTGAGGGTTTTAGTCTGGCTTTTACCATAAGCCTTGGATCAAACAACACACACTGCTTATTTCAGAGAGGAGCATTGCTGTCTCTATTATAGGGAATCACTATAATAGTATCACTAGTATAAAATAATATCACCTCACTAAATGTGTGGTTTTGGAGGTTTATGATTGGTAAAACTATATGGAAAGCTATTGTCTTCCCCATGATGTGATAAACAATTTTCTGATGGTTCAATTTCTATATGATAAACCAGGCTGGACTAGTATTGATCCTTACCTACACCACATTCAGTAGGGTTAGGCCTACAACACAGTGTTCTATAAATAAAGCAAGGCCCCCCACTCAAACCACTAAAAGACAGAGATAGTCACTGTTGTCGCTGAGAATCTTCCTGCGCCGCACATCAAGTGTCTGGGCTGTCTGGAGTTCAGGAGCAGAGGGGTTTGTGTGTTTTTAAGGATGAGACATCAAGACGTTGTTTTCTTCTCTCAGCCAACATGATAATGACAGGTTTCACAGACAGAAGGGTGCAGATCTCTGTCTGCTACTCCTCCTCCAAAAGGAGTCTGCTGTGGACTGTGGTCCTGGAGCCTGCCAAATTACAGTGTGATCCTCCCTCGCTTCCCTGTCTCTCTCCTCTCCTTCTATCTGTTTTGCTCGCTTTCCTGTCCCTCTTCTCTCTCTGTCTATCCTTCACTCACCTTCCATCACGTCTCTTTTCTCTCACTCGGTCTCTCCCTCACTTGCCATGTCTATTTTCTCTGTCTCTATAATCTTCATTAGCATTAGGAAGCTGTTTGCCCCTCTATTCTCAATCTGTCTATCCCTCACCCATAGTTCTTTCCACTTTTTCTCCATCTTCAGTTTTCAGCCCTACGTGTATTCCCAGCATTCTATGAATGACCATGTTCACCTCAGTTAGAAAGCTCCTAAACTGAACCCACCTGGGGACTTATCATAGGAATCCTCTTAGAGGCTCAATTCCAGAATGACCAGCTAGTATTCAATTTGGCCTTAGCTAAATCACACATACTAGCCATACTGGATTTGCTTGACTGTGTGATAAAATGTCAGAGTTGAAGTGTCTCAGAGCATTTCAAACGTGCCTGTTAAGACAGCATGCATTCAGGTTACATTCCAGTCTACTTTTCATGTGTCTTCATGATAACATCTATAGAGCCCATATGACATTCTTTGTGGTGGTGAACAGTGGTGGTTCCTACAGTATCTAGTTCATTCCTGCTCCCTCCCCCTCTCTAGCTTATGCTCTCTCTTCCCCCATCTTGCTCATCCTTGCTTTCTCCATATCTAGCTCATTCCCTCTTTCCTTGTCTCCCTCATCCAACACTTCCCCAATGTACTTTCCTCCCTTCCCCTTCTCCATCCATCCATACCTCCTCTACCTCTTCTCACACCCCCTCTCCTCTCTCTCGTTCTCCTCTCGCTCTCCTCCTTTTCCGTCCAGCCCTCCTCTTCTTGCTCCAGAACTGTCAGATGGCATTAATTCCTTTCACGCTCATCGCCTGTAAGAATAACAGCCGTGAACCTCGCCGAACAGCACCATTCTCCTGCTCCAGTTAGCTTTACACTCAGACCAGCCTGCCTGCCTTGAAAATACCAACATTATTCATGTTGTGGCCCTTACTTACACAACATACCCCACTAAAGGGCAAAGTTAAGCTGACGCGAATCTTAGTGGAAGAGGTCATGTTCTTGATGTAAAAATAAATAACCAAATGTATATTGTATAATCAGGCCCTGCACCTTCATTATTAGCTTATGTCACCAACTGTAGCATGGACCTTCAACTAAAGTAAAGCAAATATTGTAAGAAAAAATGAGCCATACAGATGTAAAATCTTAATTTGACAGTTGTTTTGAAAAACAATTCTGCAGCAGGAGGATTAGATAATTATATATTTTTTTTTTAATACTTCAAACTATCTAACAATAAATGCATTTTGATAGGCTACAGTAGGCTATAGTTAAGATATACTTACTCTATAAGATATACTTATAGACCAAATCACGAGGCTCATTCGAATTTCCTGCGCCGCAAGAAAATTCTCAGCGACAACAGTGATCAAATTAACATCATATACCTGTATATTTACTATTATGACAGAGATATTAAGCAAAATGTTGAAGTAACTCTTGAAAGCTCCAAGCATAGCATTGTATTCATGTTTCGTCCTATGAAGCCAACAGAGTGAACATATTAAAGGGTATAAAAGATGCACTATACAGTGCCTTCGAAAAGTATTCAGACCCCTTGATCTTTCCCAAACTTTTTACGTTACAGCCTTACTCTAAAATGGATTAAAAAAATACAAAAAACTCAGCGATCTACACACAACAGCCCATAATGACAAAGCAAAAACAGGTTATTAGAAATTATTCCAAATGTATTTCATATAAAAAACAGAAATACCTTATTTACATAAGTATTCAGACCATTTGCTATGAGAATCGAAGTTGAGCTCAGGTGCATCCTGTTTCTATTGATCATCCTTGATATGTTTCTACAACTTGATTGGAGTCTACCTGTGGTAAATTCAATTGATTGGACATGATTTGGAAAGACATTCACCTGTTTACAGTATATAATGTCCCACAGTTGACAGTGCATGTGAGAGCAAAAACCAGGCAATGAGGTAGGAGGAATTGTCCGCAGAGCTTCGAGACAGGATTGTGTTGAGGCACAGATCTGGGGAAGGGTACCAAAAAATGACTGCTACACAGCCCCCAGCAGTGCCCTAGACACCATATGTGAATTGATCGCCCCCCATCTATCTTCAGAGTTCGTTCTGTTAGGTGACCTAAACTGGGACATGCTTAACACCCTGGCCGTCCTACAATCTAAGATAGATGCCCTCAATCTCACACAAATTATCAAGGAACCTACCAGGTACAACCCTAAATCCGTAACCATGGGCACCCTCTTAGATATCATCCTGACCAATTTGCACTCTAAATACACCTCTGCTGTCTTCAACCAGGATCTCAGCGATCACTGCCTCATTGCCTGCATCCGTAATGGGTCCGCGGTCAAACGATCACCCCTCATCACTGTCAAATGCTCCCTAAAACACTTCAGCGAGCAGACCTTTCTAATCGACCTGGCCCGGGTATCCTGGAAGGATATTGACCTCATCCCGTCAGTCGAGGATGCCTGGTCGTTCTTTAAAAGTCATTTCCTCACCATCTTAAATAAGCATGCCCCATTCAAAAAATGTAGAACTAAGAACAGATATAGCCCTTGGTTCACCCCAGACTTGACTGCCCTTGACCAGCACAAAAACATCCTGTGGCGTTCTGCATTAGCATCGAATAGCCCCTGCGATACGCAACTTTTTAGGGAAGTCAGGAACCAATATACTCAGTCAGTTAGGAAAGCTTGGCTAGCTTTTTCAAACAGAAATTTGCTTCCTGTAGCACTATCACTACCGCCAATCTCAGCTCACTGGTTACCATAGCAACACATTTACCCATAGCACGCGCTCCAGCAGGTATATTGCACTGGTCATGCCTAAAGGCAACACTTCCTTTGGCTGCCTTTCCTTCCAGTTCTCTGCTGCCAATGACTGGAACGAATTGCAAAAGTCTCTGAAGCTGGAGTTTTATATCTCCCTCTCTAACTTTAAGCATCAGCTGTCAGAGCAGCTTACCGATCACTGTACCTGTACACAGCCAATCTGTAAATAACATACACAACTACCTCATCCCCATATTATAACTTACCATCGTGACCTTTGCACCCCAGTATCTCTACTTGCACATCATCATCTGCACATCTATCACTCCAGTATTAATGCTAGATTGTAATTATTTTGCATATATGGCCTAATATTGCCTACCTCCCTACTCTTCTACATTTGTGCACACTGTATATATATTTTTCAAATTTTATTTTCTATTGTGTTATTGACTGTACGTTTATTTGTAACTCTGTGTTGTTGTTTTTGTCACACTGCTTTGCTTTATCTTGGCCAGGTTGCAGTTGTAAATGAAAACTTGTTCTCAACTTGCCTACATGGTTAAATAAAGGTGATTTTATTTTTTATTTTATTGAAGGCCCCCAAGAACAGAGTGGCCTCCGTCATTGTTAAATGGAAGAAGTTTGGAACCACCAAGCCTCTTCCTAGAACTGGCCGCCCGGCCAAACTGAGCAATCGGGGGAGAAGGGCCTTGGTCAGAGAGGTGACCAAAAACCTGATGGTCACTCTGAACGAGCTCCAGAGTCCCTCTGTGGGGATGGTAGAATCTTCCAGAAGGAGAACCATCTCTGCAGCACTCCACCAATCAGGCCTTTATTGTAGAGTGGCCAGATGGAAGCCACTCCTCAGTAAAAGGCACATGACAGCCCTCTTGGAGTTTGCCAAAAGGCACCTAAAGACTCTCAAACTATGAGAAACAAGATTCTCTGGTCAGATGAAACCAAGATTGAACTCTTTGGCCTGAATGCCAAGCGTCACATCTGGAGGAAACCTGGCACCATCCCTACGGTAAAGCATGGTGGTGGCAGCATCATGCTGTTGGGATACATGATGTTGGGATACTAGTCAGGATCGAGGCAACGATGAACGGAGCAAAGTACAAAAATATCCTTGGTGAAAACCTGCTCCAGAGCGCTCAGGACCTTCATCTTCCAACAGGACAATGGCCCTTAGCACACAGTCAAGACAATGAAGGAGTGGCTTCGGGACAACTCTCTGAATGTCCATGAGTGGCCCAACCAGAGCCTGGACATGAACCCGATCTAACATTTCTGAAGAGACCTGAAAATAGCTTTGCAGCAACGCTCCCAATCCAACCGGACAGAGCTTGAGAGGATCTGCAGAGAAGAATTGGAGAAACTCCCCAAAAACAGGTGTGCCAAGCTTGTAGCGTCATACCCAAGAAAACTCGAGGCTGTAATCGCTGCCAAAGGTGCTTCAACAAAGTACTGAGTAAAGGGTCTGAATACTTATGTAAATGTGATATTTCTGTTTTTTTGTTTTATTCATTATGGGGTATTGTGTGTAGATCGATGAGGGGAAAAACTATTGAATCAATTTTAGAATAAGGCTGTAACCTAACAAAGTGTGGAAAAAGTCAAAGGGTCTGAATACTTTCCGAAGGCAAGTGAATGTGAATGTGCAAGTAGAGATACTGAGGTGCAAAGGACCAAAAAAATAAATAACAATCTGGGAATGAGGTAGTTGGGTGGGCTATTTACAGATGGGCTATGTACAGGTACAATGATTGGTAAGCTGCTCTGACAGCTGATGCTTAAATTAATTACAAAGTATTTACCACTTTGACATTTTAGACTTGATTTAGCCTTACGGAAAATGTATCAAACCCCTACAAAAATACCAGTTAATTATTATAATAATAAAAATGTCCTGTTGGTGTAGGATTATTTTCCTGCTGTAGCAAACTGGCTCAAATTAAGATCCTACATCTGTATAGCAGGATTCTGATTACGTTGCAGTCAGTGTTGTAGTACTCGAGACCTGTCACGGTCTCGGACAACATATTGAGTGTCTGAGTCTTGTCTCGGTGTCAGATACATTTGTACTCGGTCTTGACTCGGTCTCAGAAGGTGAGGACTCGTAAAAAAAGCTGCACGAGAGCATGACAGCTTTTGGTATCACATAGCCTATGTACATTATTGAAGGAATCCTGCATGCCTGCGACTCGTGTGATGACAGTTTTGTACCATAGGGAGGATCCAAACCAATGGCAGTGTAATTACACGTTTGACAAGCAATTCCAAACAAATAAGCAAAACTCTGAGTGGAGAATAGTTTCTCATCACTCAGTCCTTCCTTCCCAAACCTGGCGTAGAGGGCTTAGACTAATCACAGCAGATTAGTTGGAGCTCTGATGGATGCTGAGCTGGCCTGTTAATCAACCCTTGTGATGATAACCATAAATCTTCAAAAAATTATTCTAATATTATTAGCAATATATTTTTACAATCACAGTTAGATGGAATGATCACAGTAGGTCAATATCTTCCAGAATAACAGTTTTGCCTCGTTGACATCTCTTCGCCTCTGTTCCATCAATGTCACAGTAATTCCGCAGTGTTAATACAGTATATATAAGCTCTGCATACTAAGTGAGCGAGGGGTAGGCGGTACATGAGCGATGTAGCGTTGCTGTGATCTCCAGACAGCCCTGTGATTTAGCTGTAAAATGACAGAGCTGCTGCCTCTCGTTGGGCTACAGTTGTGGAGCTAATGACATGCTGTGCCAGGCTAGCGTGACTATAAGCCCAGCCGGGGCAGACGGGAAGTGACAAGAACATAATTCTGTCATTACATCCTGGCTGGCTGGGTGAGACCTCTAATCAGGTGGGCAGGGATTCAGGCTTCATTCAAGCCAGGCTGGTCTGACTGGTTTCAGTCCCTCCAAACCCCTCTCGTCGGTGGTGGCACACACGATAGTGCATCCCTGACTGGGCCTGGAGACGGACGCTGAGTGGCTGACGTGGATGATGTCCCAGTCACATTGCTGTGTTCAGCACCTGGAAGGGAGGAATGTAAAAAGCCTCCATGCCTGGTTGGTGGTAGGCTATCCAAGAGTCTGTATCACTGTGATAATCACACAGCCTCATCTTTACAATCACATACCTACCTGTTTAAGTGAACTGACTGTTACACAATGACCCGAGAGACAACAACATCTGGACTGAGCTGAGCTTACCTGCTGTTTGCTCTGAATCACTGAGACAAACTGTGCTGGGGTTTACTTTACCAGATGGGAGCTTTATGTGATGAGGTGCTGAAGATGAATCCTGGCAGTTTCTAACATGGTATTATCATTCTCATATACTTCAAGTGTGTTCAGTGACTGAACATAGTTAGAATGGAGGTTCAGGATGATTAATTGTTCAAACGTCAAGTGCAAATTGATTCAATTAAAAAGTGTTTGTGGTACTTACCAAGATTACTGCCATTCATTTCATCTGTAAAACAGACAGAGAAACACAACATATTAATATACAGTAACTAGTACCAATGTAAAGGATCACTAGGCCTATTTCATAGTTTCATTAAAATCAATAGTCTTTCTTACCAAGACCCATATACATTTTCATTCATATTCAGTCAAACTCTGCATCTCCTGACCCCCCCCAATCCCAGCTGATTGGCCATGTTGTGTCTAGCTGTCACATATGGTGTGCTGTACACCCTCTTGGCCAGACAGGCTGGGGCCTGTATGCACGCATTCACAACACATAGGTATGCTATGTCCTGGAGCAGTCAGGAATCGAAAGCACAAATGAGTAATACGTGTTCTCACTCTTTACACTTTACGACGAAGACGTATTGAAAACCTAGGCTCTACACAGTCTACGCAACGGATCCGACGGAGGTTCATTTGCGTAGCTCTCTACGTAGTTTTACGTACTTTCGTGCGGCTGAATTTTTGGAACTCGACGCAAACAGAGCTCCGTAGCTCCATTGGCGTAGACTGTGAAATCACTGTGGAGAGCTCTTTACACAGGCCTGCTGCCCTGCCCTTCCTCCTCCATCAGCAGTCCAGAGAAATGCTACTGACATCTTCACATTGACCACTGAAGACAGGTCAGTCTTCCAAGGCAAAAATGGTGACATCACCCACCGGAACACAGCACAATAAAATAGGCCACAGCTGTTTAGTTCTTTAGGCTACAAATTAGACTCAATATGTCACAGAGCATCAAATCAGACAGATAGGCCTATGAAAATGAGCGCTGACTGATCTCCATCGGACTGCACTGACCACCTCTCTCCTCTTCTTTATGCTTGTTTGGTTTGATCTGTTTTTGTCGGAGGGACAAAGATTTTTTGCTAATTTGCATGAAAAATAAGGGATAATGGAAGGATTTCTACAGCTGCACCATTGAGAGCATTTTGACTGGCTGCATCACCTCTTGGTACGACAACAGCTTGGCATCCGAAAGTAAGGCGCTACAGAGGGAAGTGCGCACAGCCCAGCACATCACTGGGGCAAGCTCCCTGTCATCCAGGACCTCTATACCAGACGGTGTCAGAGGAAGGCCCTAAAAATTGTCAAAGATTCTAGCCACCCGTCATAAACTTTTCTCTCTGCTACCGCAGGGCAAGCGGTACCGGAGCACCAAGTCTGAGGCCAAAAGGCTCCTGAACAGCTTCTACCTGCTGAACAGTTAATCAAATGGCTACACAGACTATTTACAATGACCCCCTTTTTTTGCACTGATTCTCTTGCACTGGCTATATGCACACTAACTGGCTCTATGCACACTCACTGGCTCACACATGGAGAGACACACTTTCACACTCTTTCACACTCTTTCAAATACGCTGCTGCTACTCTCCTTTTCTCAATAGGGGGTGCTGTTTTCACTTTGTAAAGATTTCGTTCCCAAATTAAACTGCCTCGTACTCAATTCTTGCTCGTACAATATGCATATTATTATTACTATTGGAAGAAAACACTCTCTAGTTTCTAAAACCGTTTGAATTATATCTGTGAGTAAAACAGAACTCAAGTTGGAGCAATTTTCCTTTGAGGAAGTGAGAAATCTGAAATCAGGCAGGCTGTTCTGGGGTCAGTTTATTAATTTGCATGTCTTCTATTGGTCGAGATGCACTGCATACGCCTTCCCCTAGATGTCAGCAAATAGTGAGAATTGGAATGGAGTTGCTAGGCAGATCTGAGGCCATATAAATGGTCTTGGAACGTGGGGGGCAGTCTTTTCAACATTCGCCATGACGCAAGACAGACCTCAGGATGGCGTTCTGGAAAGCTCCCGTTATAGGCCTTAGATATATCCGGCTCTGATTTTATTCGATACAGGTGTTAAGAACGTCATAATGTAGTTATTTTAAACCAAGTTATATCATTTTATATCAGTATATTGCGATTTTCGGAATTTTCTTTGTGCTGCGTTATAGTGAGTTGGGCACGTCTTCGCCACATGGCTAATGTTTACTGCTAATTCCAAAGTTGAAGGCGACAATCTACAACCGAGCAACGATTCTTCTGGACAAAGGACAACGTGCCCAAGATTCTGATGAAAGCTCATCAAAAAGTAAGAACTATTTATGATGTTAATTCGTTGTTCTGTTGAAAAATGTAAAACTCCTATTCCGCCATTAATTTCGGTGCAGTCTCGCTTTAACGCACGTTGTATGACGTAGTAACGTTAATTTTAAAAATCTAACACAGCGGTTGCATTAAGAACTAATGTATCTTTCATTTGCTGTCCAACCTGTATTTTTTAGTCAAGTTTATGATTAGTTAATGATTAGATTAGGTGCCTCTCCCAAGATTTCTCCCGACATTTTGTTGGCAGCTTGGCTACTATTCTCATTGTATAACCACGATTTGTGCCGCTAAATATGCACATTTTCAAACAAACTGTATATGTATTGTGTAATATGATGTTATAGAACTGTCATCTGAAGAAGTTTGAGAAGGTTAGTGAAAAAATGTATATCTTTTGCTGGTTTATTCGTTATCGCTATTGTTGGCTTGAATCAATGCTGTTGTGTGGTTGGCTATTGTAGTAAGCTAATATAATGCTATATTGTGTTTTCGCTGTAAAACACTTAAAAAATCTGAAATATTGGCTGGATTCACAAGATCTTTGTCTTTCATTTGCTGTACGCTGTGTATTTAGGTAATTCACGTTGGTCTCTGTAGTTATTCTAGTTGCTTTGGTGAGAGTTGTGATGGTGGCTGCAATGTAAAACTATGATTTATACCTGAAATATGCACATTTTTCTAACAAAACATATGCTATACAATAAATATGTTATCGGACTGTCATCTGATGAAGTTGTTTCTTGGTTAGTGACTATTTATATCTTTATTTGGTCGAAATTGTGATAGCTACCTATGCAGGAAAAAAATGGTGGGGAAAAAAAGTTGTGTCTTTTGCTATCGTGGTTAGCTAATAGAAATACATATTGTGTCTTCTCTGTAAAACATTTTAAAAATCAGAAATGATGGCTGGATTCACAAGATGTGTATCTTTCATCTGGTGTCTTGGACTTGTGATTTAATGATATTTACATGCTAGTATTTACTTGTGACGCTATGCTAGGCTATGCTAGTCAGCTTTTTTACTGAGGGGGGGTGCTCCCGGATCCGGGATTGTGATGAAGTAGAAGTTAATGAACGATCCTGATTGCTTAGTCACTTTTACCCCTACCTACAGTTGAAGTCGGAGGTTTACATACACCTTAGCCAAATACATTTAAACTCAGTTTTTCACAATTCCTGACATTTAATCCTAGTAAACATGCACTGTCTTAGGTCAGTTAGGATCACCACTTTATTTTAAGAATGTTAAATGTCAGAATAATAGTAGAGAGAATGATTTATTTCAGCTTTTATTTCTTTCATCACATTCCCAGTCTGTCAGAAATGTACATACACTCAATTAGTATTTTGTAGCATTGCCTTTAAATTGTTTAACTTGGGTCAAACATTTCAGGTAGCCGTCCACAAGCTTCCCACAATAAGTTGAAGAGAGAGAGAGAGAGAGAGAGAGAGAGAGAGAGAGAGAGAGAGAGAGAGAGAGAGAGAGAGAGAGCGAGAGAGAGAGAGAGAGAGAGAGAAGGAGAGAGAGAGAGAGCAATGGGAGAGAAAGATGGGCAAGAGAGAGAGAGAGAGAGAGAGAGAGAGAGAGAGAGAGAGAGAGAGAGAGCAACGGGAGAGAAAGAGGGGCATGAAGTAGTGAGGGGGACTCTGTGGATGGTGAATACTCACACTAAAACGATCTGTCACATAAAAATTGTACCTAACCACTTCCATTATCCCTTATCAAGCATCGATTAATTATTCCAAGGGCCTCTTGTGAGCATTTCCATTGCAAGTTTAACAGCTCCTCTTCCATACAAAGAGGCACAAGCAGAATAGGCAGACTCCCATAATGCTAACATTCTGTGTCAATTATTTTTTATTTTTTATTTAACTAGGCAAGTCAGTTAAGAACAAATTCTTATTTACAATGACAGCCTAGGAACAGTGGGTTAACTGCCTTGTTCAGGGGAAGAAAGACAGATTTTTACCTTGTCAGCTCAGGGATTCAATGTAGCAACTTTTCATTTACTGGCACAACACTCTAACCACTAGGCTACCTGCCACCCCAAGTATAGAGGAATATAGAGGAACACCTTATGACTCAAGGTTTTCAGATTTTAAATATTACATTTTTTATACCTTGAAGAAGTCTATTCATTCCGTACAAGATGCATATATTCTGATATCAGAACACTACTTCTTCCATTTTACCCTCTCATTTGAAACAAATAATAGTTCGAAAATGTGTGAAAGGAGAAGAGGAGCGGGAGAAAGAATGCCAGAGATGGGAGTACACTCTTAGAAAAAAGGGTTCCAAAAGGGTTCTTCAGCTGTACCCATAGGAGAACCCTTTTTGGTTCCAGGTAGAATACTTTTTGGTTCCAGGTAGAACCCTCTGTGGAACCCAAAAGGGTTCTACCTGGAACCAAAAGGGTTCTACCTGCAACCAAAAAGGGTTATTCAAAGGGTTCTCTTATGGGGACAGCTGAAGAACGATTTTAGGTTCTAGATAGCACCTTTTTTTCTAAGACTGTAGAGGATAGGAAGAGAAGGGGAGGGATTGGATGAAAAGAAGAGAGTGGGGGTGAGTATGGAAGAGAGAATGGAGAGAAAGATGCCCTTGATGCCCTTCCAGACTCCTTCTGCCTACCCAAGGATGTCAGAGGACAAAAATCAGTTAACCACCTAACTGAGGAACTCAATTTAACCTTGCGCAATACCCTAGATGCATTTGCACCCCTAAAAACTAAAAACATTTGTCATAAGAAACTAGCTCCCTGGTATACAGAAAATACCCGAGCTCTGAAGCAAGCTTCCAGAAAATTGGAACGGAAATGGCGCCACACCAAACTGGAAGTCTTCCGACTGGCTTGGAAAGACAGTACTGTGCAGTATCGAAGAGCCCTCACTGCTGCTCGATCATCCTATTTTTCCAACTTAATTGAGGAAAATAAGAATAATCCAAAATTTATTTTTGATACTGTCGCAAAGCTAACTAAAAAGCAGCATTCCCCAAGTGAGGATGGCTTTCACTTCAGCAGTAATATATTCACTAACTTCTTTGAGGAAAAGATCATGATCATTAGAAAGCAAATTATGGACTCCTCTTTAAATCTGCGTATTCCTCCAAAGCTCAGCTGTCCTGAGTCTGCACAACTCTGCCAGGACCTAGGATCAAGAAAGACACTTAAGTGTTTTAGTACTATATCTCTTGACACAATGATGAAAATAATCATGGCCTCTAAACCTTCAAGCTGCATACTAGCCCTATTCCAACTAAACTACTTAAAGAGCTGCTTCATGTGCTTGGCCCTCCTATGTTGAACATAATAAACGGCTCTCTATCCACCGGATGTGTACCGAACTCACTAAAAGTGGCAGTAATAAAGCCTCACTTGAAAAATCCAAACCTTGACCCAGAAAATATAAAAAACTATCGGCCTATATCGAATCTTCCATTCCTCTCAACATTTTTTGAAAAAGCTGTTGCGCAGCAACTCACTGCCTTCCTGAAGACAAACAATGTATACGAAATTCTTCAGTCTGGTTTTAGACCCCACCATAGCACTGAGACTGCACTTGTGAAGGTGGTAAATGACCTTTTAATGGCGTCAGACCGAGGCTCTGCATCCGTCCTCGTGCTACTAGATCTTAGTGCTGCCTTTGATACCATCGATCACCACATTCTTTTGGAGAGATTGGAAACCCAAATTGGTCTACACGGACAAGTTCTGGCCTGGTTTAGATCTTATCTGTCGGAAAGATATCAGTTTGTCTCTGTGAATGGTTTGTTCTCTGACAAATCAACTGTACATTTCGGTGTTCCCCAAGGTTCCGTTTTAGGACCACTATTGTTTTCACTATATATTTTACCTCTTGGGGATGTCATTCGAAAACATAAAGTTAACTTTCACTGCTATGCGGATGACACACAGCTGCACATTTCAATGAAACATGGTGAAGCCCAAAAATTGCCCTCGTTAGAAGCCTGTGTTTCAGACATAAGGAAGTGGATGGCTGAAAACGTTCTACTTTTAAACTCGGACAAAACAGAGATGCTTGTTCTAGGTCCCAAGAAACAAAGAGATCTTCTGTTAAATCTGACAATTAATATTGATGGTTGCAAAGTCGTCCCTGATAAAACTGTGAAGTACCTCGGCATTACTCTGGACCCTGATCTCTCTTTTGACGAACATATCAAGACTGTTTCAAGGACAGCCTTTTTCCATCTACGTAACATTGCAAAAATCTGAAATTTTCTGTCCAAAAATGATGCCGAAAAATTCATCCATGCTTTTGTTACTTCTAGGTTAGACTACTGCAATGCTCTACTTTCCGGCTACCCGGATAAAGCACTAAATAAACTTTAGTTAGTGCTAAATATGGCTGCTAGAATCCTGACTAGAACCAAAAAAATTGATCATATTAGACCAGTGCTTGCCTCCCTACACTGGCTTCCTGTTAAGGCAAGGGCTGATTTCAAGGTTTTACTGTTAACCTACAAAGTGTTACATGGGCTTGCTCCTACCTATCTTTCCGAGTTGGTCCTGCCGTACATAACTACACGTACGCTACGGTCACAAGACGCAGGCCTCCTAATTGTCCCTAGAATTTCTAAGCAAACGGCTTTCTCCTATAGATCTCCATTTTTATGGAACGGTCTGCCTACCCATGTGAGAGACGCAGACTCGGTGTCAACCTTTAAGTCTTTATTGAAGACTCATCACTTCAGTAGGTCCTATGATTGAGTGTAGTCTGGCCCAGGAGTGTGAAGGTGAACGGAAAGGCTCTGGAGCAACGAACCGCCCTTGCTGTCTCTGCCTGGCCGGTTCCCCTCTCTCCACTGGGATTCTCTGCCTCTAACCCTATTACAGGGGCTGAGTCACTGGCTTACTGGTGCTCTTTCATGCTGTCCCTAGGAGGGGTGCGTCACTTGAGTGGGTTGAGTCACTGACATGATCTTCCTGTCCCGGTTGGCGCCCCCCCTTGGGTTGTGCCGTGGCAGAGATCTTTGTGGGCTATACTCTGCCTTGTCTCAGGATGGTAAGTTGGTGGTTGAAGATATCCATCTAGTGGTGTGGGGGCTGTGCCTTGGCAAAGTGGGTGGGGTTATATCCTTCCTGTTTGGCCCTGTCCGGGGGCATCATCGGATACAGTGTCTCCTGACCCCTCCTGTCTCAGCCTCCAGTATTTATGCTACATTAGTTTATGTGTCAGGGGGCTAGGGTCAGTTTGTTATATCTGGAGTACTTCTGTCTTATCCGGTGTCCTGTGTGAATTTAAGTATGCTCTCTCTAATTCTCTCTTTTCTCTCTTTCTTTGTCTCTCTCGGAGGACCTGAGCCCTAGGATTATGCCTCAGGACGACCTGACAAGATGACTCCTTGCTGTCCCCAGTCCACCTGGCCGTGCTGCTGCTCCAGTTTCAACTGTTCTGCCTGCGGCTATGGAACCCTGACCTGTTCACCGGACGTGCTACCTGTCCCAGACCTGCTGTTTTCAACTCTCTAGAGACCGCAGGAGCGGTAGAGACACTCTTAGTGATCGGCTATGAAAAGCCAACTGACATTTACTCCTGAGGTCCTGCACCCTCGACAACTACTGTGATTATTATTATTTGACCATGCTGGTCATTTATGAACATTTGAACATCTTGGCCATGTTCTGTTATAATCTCCACCCGGCACAGCCAGAAGAGGACTGGCCACCCCTCATAGCCTGGTTCCTCTCTAGGTTTCTTCCTAGGTTTTGGCCTTTCTAGGGAGTTTTTCCTAGCCACCGGGCTTCTACACCTGCATTGCTTGCTGTTTGGGGTTTTAGGCTGGGTTTCTGTACAGCACTTTGAGATTTCAGTTGATGTACGAAGGGCTATATAAATACATTTGATTTGATTTGAAAGGGGAGTGTCCCCCCTAAAGACCTCCTTCTCAGACCTCCATTATGAGACTACAGGCTAAAAATATACTCCTCATGTTGAGCCACCTGGCTTTCCCAAACCAGCTCAATAATTCACAAGCTGCATGAGTGGAGGGTCTCTGTAACACAATACAGTTCAATAACCCTGGGAACAAACAAAGACTTTACACAATGACCAACCATCTAATTACTGAACTTACTGAACTAACAGTGAAGGGAATGCGTATTTCATTTGTTGGGTTGGCTTCCCTTTCTTGGGCCTCTGAATTTGCACTATGGAAGACTCAACCACATAAAGCAAACCCAGCCAGAATATCTCATCCCATTCTGATGTCAACACCTCACGACACAACTCCTCTCCCCCATGTGACCTACTTGTTGTGTGTATGTACTGACATGTACACTACCGTTCAAAGGTTTGGGGCCACTTAGAAATTTCCTTGTTTTTGAAAGAAAAGCACATTTTTTGTCCATTAAAATAACACAAAATTTATCAGAAATACATTGTAGACGTTGTTGTAAATGACTATTGTTGCTGGAAACAGCAGATTTTTTGTAAATTATTATTATTATATATATTATATTTTTTGACCCAATTTCGTGGTATCCAATTGGTAGTAGTTATAGTCTTGTCTCATCGCTGCAACTCCCGTACGGACCCGGGAGAGGCGAAGGTCGAGAGCCATGCGTCCTCCGAAACACAACCCAACCAAACCGCACTGCTTCCTGACACAATGCCATCCGACCCGGAAGCCAGCCGCACCAATGTGTCGGAGGAAAACCGTACACCTGGCGACCTGGTCAGCGTGCACTGCGCCCGGCCCGACCCAGGAGTCACTAGTGCGCGATGAGACAAGGATATCCCTGCCGGCCAAACCCTCCCCAACCCGGACGATGCTGGGCCAATTGTGCACCGCCCCATGGGCCTCCCGGTCGCGGCCAGCTGCGACAGAGACTGGGCTCGAACCCAGAATCTCTGGTGGCACAGCTAGCACTGTAAACGGCAGATTTTTAATGGAATATCTACATAAGCGTACAGAGGCCCATTTTAAGCAACCATCACTCCTGTGTTCCAATGACACGTTGTGTTAGCTAATCCAAGTTTATAATTTTAAAAGGCTAGGGGGGTGGAGACAAGCACAAGGTGAAACAGATCAGGGCGTTACAACAATTTTTTTTTGATGCATTTGGTTCTATTCATTTGGGATCTATAGCATCCCACAACTGTCCCAGAATATGTTTGGAATATTTTTTTTTCGCACAGAAGGACAAGTTGACCAATAGAATAGGTCCGCTTTTGTACTGTGGGGGATTGTAGACTGACATAGGCTAGTGTTTTTGCTGTTTGTTAGGCCTACTCATCTTGTTGGCTGACGAAAAGTAAATGTGGACAGTTCTTCTAACATCTTCAATATGCACCTTGGAATTCGTGTCTGTCTTCGTGTCTGTCTTCACTTGTAGCCTACATCGCAGTCGCGTCCCTGATGTGTCTGTCTTCACTTGTAGCCTACATCGGAGCTGTGATGCCTGTGAGAAGGATCCAATCATGTGACGGGAATTGGCTAATAAGAATTTAGATATCTGAGAGTGCCGTGTGAGTGAGAGGTGCTTCGGGGCATGGCTGCCGGGAGAAGGGAATTATAATTATTATATTCAGGCCAAGGGCACAACAGCCACATTGGCTACAAAAGGCATGGATTCTTTACGGGGCATTACGGCCACACAAGGGGGATACTGCCAGGAAATTTTAAGCCTGATGAGAATATTATCAAGTGCTTGTCAAATTTTGAATGAGAGACTGATGAAGTATGTGCAGCTTGCATAAGAAACAAAGCAGAGGTCATGCCTTTGAAGCAACTTTTTACAAATCATAATTGGAGTCGCATCATGCAGCCCTAGAATCTATAAAAAATCTAAACATATAGCCCAATGTTTGTATCACAACTTAAGTTGCATAAATAACTCTAAATTAAGCATATAGGAGGACCTGTTTCTTTGTTAACCACTCAACACAGAATAGCCGGTGAAAGTCAGCAATGAGTGCCGGGTCCAGGATATCCTTAGCGGGAACCCTGCACCTCTCCTCCGGGTCATAACCCTCCCAGTCAACCAGGTACTGGAAACCCCTGCCCCGATGTTGAACACTCAGGAGGCATCTCACCGTGTCAGGATCCATCTGAACGTTCCCTGCAGCGATGATGTATCCCAGAAGAGACAGTGGAGCGATAGAATTCACACTTCTCCATTTTCACAAACAACTGATTCTCCAGGAGGCGCTGGAGGACATGTAGGACATGCTCTGGAGCAGAATGGGAGAAAACAAGGATGTGGTTGAGGTAGACAAACACAAACCGATTCAACATGTCATGGAGCACATTGTTGACCAGGGCCTGGAATATTGCGGGAGTCCAAACAGCATAACCAGGTACTCGTAGTATCCGTTAACCGTGTCCACCCGTCAGCCGTGTCCACCCGTTTCCTACCCGTATCAAAACTAGGTGGTAGGCGTTCTGAAGGCCCAACTTAGAAAATATAGTTGCCCGCTGGAGAGGATTGAAAGCCAAAGAGAGGAGTGGTAGAGCGTCAACGGTTCTTTACCCTGATGTCATTGAGGCCCCGGTAGTCAATACATGGACGCAGGGTCTTGTCCTTTTCCACAAAGAAGAAACCTGCGCCGGCAGGGGAGGAAGAAGGACGAATGCTCCCAGCAGCAAGAAAGTCCTCAATGTACTCCTCCATGGCCTTGGTCCCAGGGCAAGGCAGGGAATATAGCTACCCATGAGGCGGTGTGGTGCCCGGAAGGAGGTCAATAGCATAATCGTAGGGACGATGTGGAGGAAGGGAGGTGGTGCGAGCCCTGCTGAAAATCTCCAGGAGGTTCTGGTACTCCGTGGGAACAGCTGAGAAATCGGAGGCTTTTCTAAAGACCGCAGGAGGACGTCCTGGGGCAGGCTGCGCCGCCTTAAGGCAATGTGTGTGGCATAACGGGCTCCAACCCAGGATAGAACCAGTGACCCAGTCGATCAGGGGGTTGCGGCTCTGAAGCCATGAAAATCCCAAAACAACAGGAACATGGGGAGATACAATAAGTAGAAACTGGATGGACTCACTGATTACCCGACACTCGCAGGTTAATGGGAACCATACTGTGAGTGACCCTGCCAATGGAGTATCCATCCAGTGCCCTGGCATCCATGGGAAAAGAGAGTTGTGTGGAGATACACAGCTCAGATACTAGAGTAGCGTCCATGAAGCTCTCGTCAGCCCAAGAATCAATGATCACCCGGAGAGATTTAGACCAGTCACCCCACAGCAGGATAACATGGAAAGGGGTATGAGTAATATGAGTAGAAACCCTCCCAGTATGGCCCTCCAGCGTCCGCGTACCTACTGATGAGCCTGGTCTATTACTGGACAGGTGAATATGTAATGCCCTGTAGCACCACAATACAGGCAACTATAGGAGCTCAGCCTACATAATCATTCCTTAGGCCACAATCTAGCCCTGCCCGGTTGCATAGGCTCTGGAGGCAACGAGTCGCCCGTCCCCGATGATTCCTGAGGGGGCTCGGGGGACTTCGCATCCTCTCGGGAATGCAGGCATCGGGAACTTCCGGGGTTCTTTGGAGGCAAGAAAGCAGCCGTGGACGAGCAAGTGTGGCCGAGAACAGAACTCCGCTCCCTGCTACATTCCCGTAGGCACCCATTGATCCTTATAGTTAAGGCTATGAGGGAGTCAAGGTCCAAGGGTAACTCCCGAGGTGCAAGCTCATCTTTAATCTCCTCTGATAATCCATGAAGGAAGGTGTCGAACAGGTACTCCAGGTTCCAGGCATTCTCAGCGGCCAACGTGTGAAAGTCAACCGCGTAGTCTGCCACACTACAGGAATCTTGACGTAGTAAATTTAGCTTTCGGGACCCCTCTGTCCCGGAGAATCAAACACTTTCCTCACCTCCAACACGAAATCCTCCAGACGAAGGCAAATGGCAGATTGTTGCTCCCAAACGGCCGTAGCCCAGGTGAGCACTCTTCCAGACATCAGCATTATAAGATACGCTATCTTCGAACGATCTGAATGAAAACGAAGAGGGCTGCAGCTCAAAAATGAGGGAGCGGGCCTCCCGGGTGGCGCAGTGGTCTAAGGCACTGCATCGCAGTGCTAGCTGTGCCACCAGAGACTCTGGGTTCGAGCCCAGGCTCTGTCGCAGCTGGCCGCGACCGGGAGGTACATGGCGATGCACAATTGGCCTAGCGTCGTCCGGGTTAGGGAGGGTTTGGCCGATAGGGATATCCTTGTCTCATCGCGCACTAGCGACTCCTGTGGCGGGCCGGACTCAGTGCGCGCTGACCAGGTCGCTAGGTGTACGGTGTTTCCTCCGACACATTGGTGCGGCTGGCTTCCGGGTTGGATGCGCGCTGTGTTAACCTGTTTGGGCTGCAGCCCGACACCGGTACACTTATGACAACATCCAGCTCAAGTGCAGGGCGCGAAATTCAAAAGATATTTTTTTTAAATATTTAACTTTCACACATTAACAAGTCCAAGACACCAGATGAAAGGTGCACATCTTGTGAATCAAGCCAACATGTCCGATTTTTAAAATGTTTTACAGGGAAGACACAATATGTAAATCTATTAGCTAACCACGTTAGCAAAAGACACCAATATTCTTACTCCATCAGTTTTTGACTCCATCAGTAGCTATCACAATTTCGGCCAAATAAAGATAAAAATAGCCACTAACCAAGAAACAACCTCATCAGATGACCGTCTGATAACATATGTATTGTATAGCATATGTTTTTTTTTGAAAAATGTGCATATTTCAGGTATAAATCATAGTTTACATTTCAGCTACAATCAGAAATTGCACCGAAAGCAGCCATAATATTTACAGACACCAACGTCAAATACCTAATTACTCATCATAAAACATTTCTGAAAAATACATAGTGTACAGTAAATGAAAGACAGGCATCTTGTGATGCCAGACAATATTTCCGATTTATTAAGTGTTTTACAGCGAAAAGAAAATGTTGCGTTATATTAGCTTAGCTTAGCACAATATAAACACTTGGGCGCCGGCGACTACGACAGATATATGAAATAACATCATAAATTGGGTCTTACTTTTGCTGATCTTTCATCAGAATGTTGAACAAGGTGTCCTTTGTCCAGATTAGTCGTTGTTTGGATTCAGAATGGCAACTTTCTCTCTCCATTTAGCAAGCGTGCTAGCCGGGTTGCACGGATCTCTCCATGTAAACAAACGGAAGAGAGCGGAACACAGTAAAACTCCCGAAAAAATTTCAATAATCTGATGAAACTATATTGAAAAAACATACGTTACGATGATATGGTGACATGTATCAAATAAAATCAAAGCCGGAAATAATATTTGCATATAACGTCAGCAAAACAAAAGGCAACCCCACCGTCCAAATTGCGTTCTTCAGACTACCGGAAGTTGGGTACACGTCATTCCAAGAGGGTTTATTCCATCCCAGATCGAGATAATCAACTCCTTTCTTCTCTCACAGCCTTCTTGAGACCCAGAGGAAGGTGTATGAAGTGTACGTAGACTCTTACGTTCATTGCCCATGTATAGGCATGAAGAGGAAGAGAGCCTCGATTTCAGACTTTGAACTTCCGGGTCAGGAAAAGTGCTACAGAATGAGTTCTGTTTCACACAGATAAATAATTAAAACGGTTTTAGAAACTAGAGAGTGTTTTCTATCCAATAGTAATAATAATATGCATATTGTACGAGCAAGAATTGAGTACGACGCCGTTTGAAATGGACACATTTTATCAGGCTACTTAATACGCCCCCTGCAGCCATAACAAGTTTTAAGAAGCAGTGCAGCTTGGTTGGGTTGTGTTTCGGAGGACGCATGGCTCTCGACCTTTGTCTCTCCCAAGCCCGTGCAGAAGTTGCAGCGATGAGACAAGACAGTAACTACTAACAATTGGATACCACAAAATTGGGGAGAAAAAGGGGAGGGGGTAAAACAATTAGGGAGCACTAGGAGTGAAACACCCGGCAGGTTCCAGGATCCCCAGCATAGAGCTCCGGAGGTGGTAAGCGGGGTTCTCGGGAAGCCGGTGTAGGCTGGACAAGATCACCACTGGTAGGGTGATTACTGAGCGCACTGGAGGTTTCCGTTCTGACATGCTGCCTGATAGATAGTCCACGGAATTGCTCTAGAAATGATTTGAAACCCTGGTCATGGTGTTCTGCCAAAGTATGGAGTCCTTCCATAAGGTTCTAAAGTAGCTCCTTGTGTCTTCCAATGGTGGCTCCTTGCAGGCAGACAGCGTTGCGGAGCTGATCCGAGTCTGCTGGGTCAGTCATGGTCAGTTCGTACTAGAACGACGCTGGATGAAACCCAGTTGCAGACACAGGAGGCAGATTGTTTGAGTCTCTGATATTTATTAATAGACAAGGGGCAGGCAAGAGGCAGGTCGAGGACAGGCAGAAGTTTGTAAACAGGGTCAGTCAGATAGGTACAGGACGGCAGGCAGGCAAGAGGTCAGGGCAGGCAGAATGGTATGGCAGGCGTGCTCAGGGTCAGGGCAGGCAGCAATGGTCAGAACCGGGAGGACTAGAAAACAAGAACTACAAAAACAGGAGTATGGAAAAACACTCTGGTACGCTTGACGAGACAAGACGAACTGGCAACAGACAAACAGAAAATATTGGTATAAATACACAGGGGATAATGGGGACAAATGGGATAAACCTGGTGGGGGGTGGAGACAAGCACAAGGCATGTGAAACAGATCAGGTTGTGACAGTTTATGTTAATTAACAGTCAATTATTGTGAGACCATTTTTGCTTGACAAAATTGAATCACCATAGCCTTAGGCCAGAGTAAGGCAGGTACAGGGCCAGAGTATTTTGATTTTAAGACAGATTCATTTATTTGATTTTAAGGCAGGTATGGGGCCAGAGTAAGACAGATGTACATTTTAGATTTTAAGGCAGGTATTGCGCCAGAGTAAGACAGATGTACATTTTAGATTTTAAGGCAGGTATGGGGCCAGAGTAAGACAGATGTACATTTTAGATTTTAAGGCAGGTATGGGGCCAGAGTAAGACAGATGTACATTTTTGATTTTAAGGCAGGTATGGTGCCAGAGTAAGGCAGCTATTGGTACCAGAGTAAGGCAGGGGCTGGGTGAGGGAGTGAGTGAGTACATGTTCTTGGGCAGGCCGAGCGTGTTCAGACACCTCTGTGAGGTCTGCAGTGTTTGGTCTGGCGCTGCTCTGTTGCAAATCCACAACACCCTGCAACAGGATCTGAGGGCTAAATGCCAGGCCTGGCCTGTCACTCCTCGGCTAGCTTCTCAGGGACATCCTGTCACGGTGCTCCCCTCGGGCCCCTGGGGACGTCAAGTCACCCTGACCCCTCTCCAAGGGTCCGGGAGGGTGGGGGGAGGTCCTCTCTATGTGCCCCTGTTCACCCCACTTTGAGTGAAGCTACCAGGCCAGGACTCATGGAGCAACCCTATCCTGACACCCAACCCCAGCCACTCATAAGAAGCCAAGAGCACAAAGTGAAGTTCAAAGAGGACACACCAACACAGCAGATCAAATGGTTGCACCACCACGACATCCAGCCCCACAATTTGAGCACGGCCTCGTTTTTAACCTCATCAGTCCCAAGGACCCCATCAAAAATCTTAGTTTTTTCACTACTTTCATTCATCTGCATGTTAGCCGCACAATGAAATGTTTTACCATTTTCTTTCCAGGACATCCAGAGCTAAACTAAAACACAAAGCAATTTGACATAAACAGAGGCATTCATGAGTTTTATTGACAAATGTCAAAAAAAGAATAAGGTCCGCCAAGCAAAATGCTGTAAGTACAGAAATTGTTTGCTCAGTGGAAAATGAATATCCAACTAGTCAGTGACAACTGAGTGGAGTTTGTGACAGCAACTATGTGAGCTTATTACAGTATTATAGACACCATGTCCAGGGATTTCCTATGATCTTCTATGTAGAAGATCCCCTTACCTTCTAACGACTGTTGTGTGGCTTGTCAGTGTCATATAACAAAACAGACTACATGTGCGTGTACGTGAGTCTCAGCATTTCATTGTGGGGTCATAATAGTTAGTAGCTTTGGACATCACAGACGTTTTTGTGAGAATAAACGTTTTTGGGATCCGCCCTTGTCACAAACACTGATCTGACTCAGACCCTGTTAATCAACAGGCTAATGGTTGGTATCAGCGGATGCAGAATAAATAGACAAACCAGAGTCTGTAGCTCAAACACACAATGTTTAAGAGGGCACTAAATTATACCGACGTGATTGTGGGACTCAACACTCTGAAGGTCCGTCACTGCCCTAACATCAACATCCCCCGAGACAAGTCTTCTCCTTCAATTCTCATTCCAAGAGAGGGCTAGTGACTATTACTAAATTGACGGAAACAGTTATCAAACAAGTGAGAGATAAGACAAAGTGGTTAGATATTGGGAAAATAGTGGAACTATTCAATCAAACACTGAAAACACCAACAATTATTTCACCACTGTGGCGAAATAGTAAATTGCTGATTACTGTGTGAGAGAGAAGAGTGTAAAAGGGATTAATGAAAAAGTACAGATTATGGAATGTGACTTTTCTATGTTATATTTGGACATGCATTCCTATAACTCTGTGCTCATTGTTATGTTGGTCTCTTCAGATTTACAATGACACACAAATGAATGACACTTTCTGGAAATGAGGGAAAGTTTTCATCTAAAAGAGGTGGAGAGTTTCATATTATTTCTCACATGAAGGTTTTTAATGCCACTGCAGTGATAAGAGATGCCCCTTATCAGTGCCCCCTCAAACACTTGACGGAATTTGAATGGAAAATGTACTTCAAAGGCCAGAAGCATCTAATCTCCCCACTCTCTCGCGACTCTGCACATTCCCTAGGATAATAAGATTCTGCCTTTCTGACATTCTTAGGGATCTCAACCAAGGATGAGAATTTCATCTCTCTCTCTCTCTCTCTCTCTCTCTCTCTCTCTCTCTCTCTCTCTCTCTCTCTCTCTCTCTCTCTCTCTCTCTCATTAGGTTGTTGTACTGCATTGTAAGAGAATCTCTGCAACAGCCCTACTGCATATCTGTGGAACCCATCCCACTCTTATGCAAAAGCACTATTTGTCCATTACTGACATCCCAGTGACCTAGTTTCCCCGTGGCCCAGAAAGAGCAGCCATGACTCTCTCAGATCTGCTGTGGTCACAAAACCCTGCTGGGACCATCCATTCAGATGGCCAATGAATACACAGAGGACCAGTCCACTATCTGAATCAACAGAGATGTACTGCACCTTTCCCTGAAACACACAACTCAATGTGACGCAACACTAACCCATATCCTCATATCCACACCCACTCACAAAGGCTTTGATGCATTAAAGAGAACAGAGCATCCCCATAAAACATGAGACTGTGTGTGTGTGTGTGTGTGTGTGTGTGTGTGTGTGTGTGTGTGTGTGTGTGTGTGTGTGTGTGTGTGTGTGTGTGTGTGTGTGTGTGTGTGTGTGTGTGTGTGTGTGTGTGTGTGTGTGTGTGTGTGTGTGTGTGCGCTAGCGTGTGTGCTTGAGTGCATGTGTGTGCGCTAGCGTGTGTGCGTGTGTGCATGTGTGTGTGCGCTAGCGTGTGTGCGTGCGTGCGTGTGTGCATGTGTGTCTGCGCTAGCGTGTGTGCGTGCGTGCGTGTGTGCATGTGTGTGTGCGCTAGTGTGTGTGCGTGCGTGCGTGTGTGCATGTGTGTGTGCGCTAGCGTGTGTGCGTGTATGCATGTGTGTGTGCATGTGTGTGTGCGCTAGCGTGTGTGCGTGCAGGTGGAGAGTTTCATATTATTTCTCACATGAAATAACTAATAACTAATTATTTCTCACACGCACGCACGCACACGCTAGCGCACACACACATGCACACACGCACGCACGCACACACGCTAGCGCACACACACATGCACACACGCACGCACGCACACACGCTAGCGCACATGTGTGTGTGCGCTAGCGTGTGTGCGTGCGTGCGTGTGTGCTTGTGTGCATGTGTGTGTGCGCTAGCGTGTGTGCGCGCGTGCGTGTGTGCGTGCGTGCATACTATAGGTTCCATGTGAGCTGTAGGATGGCGTGGGGCAGAAAGCAGCTAGGGCCAAGCAGCAAAGAGAGCCTCTCCAGGTTAAGGTCTGTGTTTAGTCTGACAAAGGGCAGGTTGAGGACAGGCCTGTCATCAGAGGCAGAGCTGCAGGACGTGCTCCCCCTCCCCCCATCCTCCCCATTGGCCCCCACACCTCAGCTCTGTACCAGAGGTTATCTGAACATGTGGAGGTCATACACTATCTCATCAAAGGGACATAAAAACAGATGAACAGCGTAGGAAGCAAACAACAGAGGTGTAGTCATATCAATGTAGAGGACATGTTGATGTGGATAACATAAAGAACACTGATGCTCATAAAGAACACTGACGCTCACCACTGTGCTGAACTAGCTTTCATTGCCATTGGGATGTAGTGCTGTCTCAGAAGTCACTGATGTCAGGCATCAGGCAGGTGCCTTACAGACAAACACACACACTCGCGCCCACAAACACACACACACACACACACACACACACACACACACACACACACACACACACACACACACACACACACACACACACACACACACACACACACACAGTCATTGGTTCCCAAACTCTCCTCTGATCTGACTAACAGTGAAAAATTAGAAGCCATTTTCTTCCATTACCATGAATCCTTTAGCTTAGCTACCTACACAGTATACATATTCCACTTCAAATGACATGAAATATTGTACAATCCCTACTGTAAGGTATTCTATCCAATCTTCTCTCATGCGCACATTCTCATTTAGACATCTCTACTTTAATATCACTTTCATCTAATTTGGCATGGATTCGTGCAGACAGTATTTTCTCAACCCAAAACAAAAAGCTTGTGTCCCAGTGTGGCGCAGTGCATGGAGCAGAGTGATGTTATCGAGGTCACTCTGATCTAATCAGGTGTGAATGAAAGCTCTTGGCAGCGCCCCCAGGCCCAGCCTGTCGTCATCACTGGGAAGGAAGAAGGGGAGAGAGAGGAGAGATGGGGAAAGAGAGGAGAGATGGGGAAAGAGAGGAGAGAGGGGGAAAGAGAGGAGAGAGGGGGAAAGAGAGGAGAGAGGAGAGAGGGGGAGAGAGGAGAGAGAAGAGCGAGGGGGAAAGAGAGGAGAGAGAGAGGAGAGTGGTAGAGAGAGAGGAGAGAGAGAGGAGAGAGGGGGTGGAGTGTGGGGCTGCATCACATGGAGATATATAGATGTCAGGCTCTGTGGGACACTAGGGGTTTAGCCAGCCTCTACTCTGTGTGACTTGGTGGTGGATGGCAGGGAGAGAAATCGCCATCCGTAGCAAAACTAGACAAAAGCAGAGGAGACTCAAATTAATCATTTTCCAACTATTATGAGATCAGAATTTGACATTTGTATGTACCATCAATGATGCAAAATATATTGTATAATTAAAAAAAATTCAAACAGTTGGGTAAGACATTATGGCTGATATTCATCGTTGTATACGTCTAAGTGTGTCATAACAAAAAATAAGACTATATTTCAATGATAAAACTGCATACTGGTGAGAAGATTCCTTCATTTCACAAATACTAAACATTACACCTTCTCTGTATAGGCTGCACTGGCTGGCAGAGGAGCAGAACTCTCAGGAGCTTTTTTCACAGCCAGTCTGTCACCCAAACACAGGCCCCGCCCACACCAGCAGCCATTCAATAGAGAGGGACTCTACTTTCAATGGTCTGAACACTGACCAATCACTGAGCCCTAGCCTCTGGCTCTCAAAGGCTCAGCCAATAACTGATCTTCCTCTTCCACACATGACTAAATTCGCTCCTGTCCATCAACTGGTTCATATATATAGTTCATGCAAGAAAATGTGGAGCAGTTCAATAACTTGCGTAGTCAAGCTCCAGTGTCTATGTGTGTGTTTGTATGCGTCTGTGTGTGTGAGAGGGAGAGAAACAGAGTGAGAGAGAATGGAGGGAGAAAGAGGGAGGAGAGACAAAGAGTTAGAGTGTGTGTGGAAGAGAGAGAAAAAGAGAGAGGGGGAGAGAGAGAGAGAGAGAGAGAGAGAGAGAGAGAGAGAGAGAGAGAGAGAGAGAGAGAGAGAGAGAGAGAGAGAGAGAGAGAGAGAGAGAGAGAGAGAGAGAAAGAGATTGGGGGATTTGTAAGGCATTTATATTTGCTAACTACTGGCTGAATTTACATTGGAACAGGTAGAAGATCAGCTAGACAGCATTTGTTAGCGTGTGTGATTGTGTGAATGTGTTTTAGTATATGTGTTTGTGTGTGTGGGACAGAGACAGAGAGAGAGAGAGAGAGAGAGAGAGAGAGAGAGAGAGAGGGAGGGAGGGAGGAAGAGAGGGAGGGAGGAGAACCCGTTCCCCTTAGTTCCACACGAATCTCGTTCCTAGCAATAGCCTGGGGACGAGGTTAGTTCCACACTAACGCTTCAATGTGTGCACTTGAGGGAAGTTATGGAAGCTTTTTTCCTTTCTTTTCCCACCTAAACAGTCTTCAACATTCTGCAATAATATTGACGAGACAAGAAGAGAACTGAATAACTTTCCACTATTATTTAGGTGAGTATCCTTTATGTCTCTAACCCTTCCTCTCCCCCCAGTGTCTATTCATTTACAATCTGTGTTTTGTAACAGTTCACCTCTGGCCAACTGTGCCAGTCTCTCTCCTCTGCATGATTTCGGCATGGCTCTGAATATAGAACACATTCTATACAAATTATTTCTGAATTAATGTTTTCCTGTATTTGTTCACTAATGGTTTAGTTGAGTGTACTATAACTGCAATGAATGACCCTATTTTCCACCTACCTATTAGTAAAATGACTGTTTATAAAGAAGATGATAGTATAAATGTTATATTGTCTTTATTTGTGGAGTTATTATGACGTGTGTGTAGGCATGTGAGAGTATACGTACTAGGTACAGTTTGTCTTAAAGAGAGCATGTGTGATCTGAACAGAGAGTCTGTGTGTCAGACACTTTTTAAAAGGATGAATGTGTGAAAGAGAGAAACAGAGGGATTGTGTACAGTAGACAAAGCATGTGTGAGTGTGTGTGTTTTTTATTTTATTTTTAACCTTTATTTAACTTTTATTTAACAATGACGGCCTACACCGTGTGTGTGTGTGTGTGTGTGTGTGTGTGTGTGTGTGTGTGTGTGTGTGTGTGTGTGTGTGTGTGTGTGTGTGTGTGTGTGTGTGTGTGTGTGTGTGTGTGTGTGTGTGTGTGTGTGTGTGTGTGTGTGTGTGTGTGTGTGTGTGTGTGTGTGAATGAGTGCATGTTTCCCTGTGTGTGTTTCATAACGCTGGTTCCTGGGAATGTTGGCTGCGCCCAGTAGCAGGAGTAGTTGTGTTTGGTGTTTGACTGTGAGGAACTGAGCCAGACAGTGGACAAAAGCGTCCAGCCACATCCAGACAGAGACAGCCAGGGCAGGTCAGCCATTAGAGCAGTGGCTGGGGACAGGATAGGTCAACCAGCTGCTGCTCAATGTGCTGGAGGAGGGGACACTTGGCCCGGGGTTAGAGTGGGACCGGACGTCGCGGGAACAGCGGCTTCTTAAAGAGCAAACCACTTCTCTCTCTCTCTCTCTCTCTCTCTCTCTCCGGTCCCCAATCTCTGACTCAAAACATGCAGCGTAGTAAAAAATGCAGCATATTGTAAGAATATGTATTAACAGCAGTGAAAGAGGAAGAGAGAGTGTATTTATGAGAAAGAATTGTGTATTTTCTTCCGGTGGTGTGTGTGTGTGTGTGTGTGTGGGGGGGGGGGGGGGGGGGGGGGGGGGGGGGGGGTCGTAGGGGTTGGAATGTATTGAGTGACAGGAAATACAGCCGGTCGCTAGCTATCTTTTTTGTCGTGTCTGCTTTTGTCCAAAGCCCTTAATCCACTACAAAAGCTGTCTGAGAGAGGGACTAATAACACCAAAAACATTTCCCAAATCACATGAACAAACCGGCACAGTGACTCAGAGAAAAACATACCTTACAGAGGCTTACGACAACAACAACAAAATACCACAACAAGTATTAAAAAAACATCTACAATAATATCTGGACACGGCACTGATGACACTAGAAAAGCAGCTTTAAAAACAGCTTTAAAAACAAATGTTATAGCTGCACAGCTGTGGACTAAAGACAGGCAGCTTTTGACTCCATAGGCATTGTTAAAAACAGCTATAAATTTGGAGAATATCAACAGAAAAACAGCATTTGATGTGCATGTGCGTACCACATCCCCAGGATATAGACTCTCTGATTCAGACAGACGTGCTGAAAGGCCCAGTACAAGTAGTCCTTAGAGATGCCTTGACATGTAGAGTCTTGTTACTCTGAGTCACATGTCACTTGTTGATCTTTGAGTATTGGAGACTGAGATATGAGTGCATGCTTGGGGTGTCTGGGTGTAGTATGGACTACCCTGTACAGGAACTAGACTTTGCTCTGAGGCTGGAGCTTAAGCCCGTAGCTCCAGATCCCTCTCGGGCCCCTTTACCTGGATTTGAATAGAAACCAGACAGTGATTCCCCCCTCTCTGTCACCACTCCCGCTCTGGACAATGAGGATTTGTTAGCGCTCAGCCGCGAATCATGCTGAAACAAAGCACATAGCCACGCAGCCCAACATAGCACAGAGTAGAGCAGAGCGGGGCGGGCAGGCAGGGCGCCAGCAGGGGGGCCAGGGGGTTTGCGGGGGTGGGATTAGCAGACGAGGGCTCAGGCTAGGGGGATGGGGGATGAAATGGACAGGAAATTACTGGCTTTGATGAAGCAGTGGCAGATTCTCGCTGCCTAAAACGGGACACAGAGGCTCCTCCAGGGCCTTTCCACAGCTGTAAAAACCTGTCTGAGCAGAAAATGTCACCACACCTCTGTCACCTCGCTCTGGTCATGATGGGGCTGTTAAGACCCTACACAGGGGCTGTACAAATACTCACAAAAGTCTCCTATTTAGTATCGCTCTCTCTCTCTCTCTCTCTCTCTCTCTCTCTCTCTCTCTCTCTCTCTCTCTCTCTCTCTCTCTCTCTCTCTCTCTCTCTCTCTCTCTCTCTCTCTCTCTCTCTCTCTCTCTCTCTCTCTCTCTCACTCTCTCACTCTCTCACTCACAATCTCCGTCCCTGATCACACTGTTGGAATCAGGTTAGTCTAGATGACCCATTTTCACTTGACATCAGCACCCTGCATAGATATCTTACTGTAGGAAAAACGCAGACTTCACTGTTCAAATGTAGAAATTGTGCATGAACATTTTAAAACCCATAAGACCGTGGAGAATGTTCCCGACCAGTGTGCTTCTTACATCAAAGTAAAAGGGGCCCAGATGATGAGATAACTCTGAAGTGTGAAATCTGAATTTGGCATGCTTACAGTGAATAGTAATTTGTCATGTTAAGTGTAACCGAAATTGACTTTTCAGTTTCCTGAAAGGAACTTTGTGTGGATAAGAAGGGTTTCTTGTCATCGCTCTGTGCTAGAGCGGAGATCACGAAGGAAAAGGGAGGATGCTCAACTTCCTATTCTTCTCCTACAGGGTTCCAGTCTGTCTACCTACTCGAAAATCCATGTTTTAATTATTATTAGGCTGTTTTACAAGGGATGGATGTGGTCTGGATTATTTCCTTTGAAGATGAATCATTCTGTTTTTGCACTGAGAATTTCTCATCATTGCATTATCAGGAAACATAAATCAGTTAAATAATGTAAATGTTGTATATCACAAACTGAGGCTCCATTCTGCAACCTCCTTCCTCCTCCTATGCTGAAGCAGGGAGCAGAGAGCGTAATGTGTGCTTGTGTGCTCAGTGAATATGGAGATGGAAGTCCCATCTGGCTGTGTTAGAGCTGACCAGACATGGGCAGCAGATACAGGCCGCAGGCTGGTCATCTGCCTCTCAGACCCACATTGCTCTGATGTGCACGTCTCTTCCCATTACAATCAGACGCCACATTACATCAGCTGAGAGGCCAGAGAGCTGCTATCTGTATACCATACATATCCTCTCCACAGGCTCTTCTCCAAATAACCTAGCACTGTCACACCACCACCATCACCATCACCATCCTCCTGGCATCCATCGCCTGATTCAAGGTAATACTATTCCACTATCACCCTATGTAACACTCACTGAGGTCAAATCCCTATATCAAACGATAACTCTTCTATTTCTGGTGTACTGATAAGCTATAACATGTATTTCCGAGCCTTCTATCAGTTTGCAGGCCGTCAGTCCGGGCCGGGATATCATTGGCTATGGAGGGAAAAGCAGGCTCAGCAACAGACAAGGGCTGTGGGGAAAGCTCTATAATCAGCGTGGATTAGCAGATGATAAATCATGTGTTCACAGAAGTATACTGTCAGTGCTCTGAGGGAGAGAGAGACAGAGAAAGAAAGGGGTGGGAGGAACAGAGGCAGGGAGATAGAGAGAGGAAGAGAGAGTGAGAGTGAGAGAAAGAGAGCGAGAGATAGAGGGGGAGAGAGGGAGAGGGGGGGTGTGGGGGAGCGTGAGAGAGAGGGGGGGTGAAAGGTTGAAAGGGAGAGGCTGGAGAGAAGGATAGAAAAAGTGGAAGAGAAAGAAACATTACCAATGTTTTTACTGTAATTTAAAATAGAAAAATACAATAATGCTGGCTACCACGTCAGCGAGAAGGAGAGAGAGAAAAGGGAGAGAGAAAGAGGAGAGAGAAAGGGAGAGAGAAAGGGGAGAGAGAAAGAGGAGAGTAAAATCCAAAGCTCTGCCAACACTCCAGTTAATACAATCTTCTGCCTGTCAGATTACCTACTTTAATCCAGAAAGGTTAAACGCCTCTTAGAATTCTGAAAGGAGACATGAATTCAGCTGAGATTTCCTCATGCAGCGAGAGAGGAGGAAAGTGCCTGGAAGAGAGGTTAAGACTCTATGCAACTAACTAACTCTCTGGATCGATGCTCTTAACTCTGCTCCCCTGACTGGTTACACCTCAACAGATGTACTATATGAGCCAAATCTAATGCCTGGCATGGAGCGTTATTAACAGCACAGGACATCAGAGCTGTAATGTGCTACTTTAATTCAATCAAATCAGCAATATTATGAGTGACATTGATTGAGCCTTGGCTTGCCAATTGGCATGCCAAAACCTGACTATGCCCAAACTCAACTATGCATACATAGAATGGTAAAGACTAAGTTATCAGGGCAGAGTGGACTCTGTGATGAGGCAGGGGACACAATGTTATTAGTGTGTTGCTGGGACTGGAACTCACGCTGTGACACAGAGACAGACTACTGAGGAATAGAAATGCTTAGTTCCTTACACTGATTGATGGGTACAGTTTTACACAGGATGATGTGGCAGTTTCTACTCAGGTGCCTGTCTGCTAGAGGAAGCTCAGACAATAAGACGCCAATGGGTCAAAGAAGAGGCCCACACATGAACTAGTGACGTGCAGAGAAGACAAAAGGGTTCCTGGTAACATCCACCTTCATCCTGCTCATCCCTGGGTGGCAGGTAGCCTAGCGGTGAAGAGTGTTGGGGCTGTAACTGAAAGGTCGCTAGTTCAAATCCCCGTGCCTGCCAGGAGGAAATATCTGCCTGGGCTTAGCAGTTAACCCAAAACAACAACTGCTCCCGGTGTGGATTATGTTGAATAAGACATCCCCCTGCACCTCTCTAATTCAAAAGGGTTGAGTTAAATGTGGAAGACACAGTTTGGTTGAATGCATTCAGTTGTGCAAATGACTAGGTAACGCCTTATGTGGAATAACCAAGTCCCTTCTACTGAGAAACGAGAATAGACTTGGCGTGCCAATACCTGCCATAAGGCAACACAGCTCCAGGACAAAAGAAAAGTCTATCTATATTCAGGTCATTCCCATGCTGGCTCACTGCACTGGCTCCCAGTGATAACAGAAACATGAAATCAGCGATCCCACCCCTCCCTGCTATTTTAAATCTCACTGTGTGAGACTTCCCTCCATTGAGCCACCAGCGGGGGGTGGAGAGGCAGGTGGGAGAAGACGAGAGTAGAGATGGAGGGGAAGGAGAGATGGCGGGCGGCTGCATGCTTTATTTATTGTGATTCAGATTGCAGTGAGTGCAAACAGTCAGCAGAGGAGAAACTAATCCTCCTGGCTTGGAGATGATGCCATGACTGCACTGCGTCTACGTGGCATCTTAAAGATGAATTATGCGCAGTAAACAAGTGTTGTGTAACCTTTTGTTTGAGTCAGCCTTGAGGGAAAAAGTAGTATGAAAATGTATGCACTCACTACTGTAAGTCATTTCTCAATAAGAGCGTCTGCTAAATGACTCAAATGTTAATCTAGGAAACATTTTTCTGTGTTCAGAGAAATATGTCTGCTATGCATTCTGTAACGACTTAACTAACACATCTTCAAATAAACTGTACTGTTGTACTATAGCTCTGATAACAATATATCATCGGACCACAGTTGTGGATTTTGGTCTGAGCTCTATGACAAAGCCTGTGTTTAGGGGGCCAGTGGACCTGACCAATGAAAATAGGCTCCTTGAGACAGACGTGACAGCAGACACCAGAGAAATGTCACGGCTAACTCCAGTAGACACTAGCAAAGGGCTGCATCACTTTATGTTAGTAATCTTCAGAACTGCTCAGAGAAAGAGATTCAAATACATATTCATCAGCTTAACCACTCCTGATGAACACGAGCCAGTGCTGCATATTCTGAACTCTAGTCAGAGAGAGAGAGAGAGAGAGAGAGAAAGAGAGAGAGAGAGATAATGTTCGACCCCAACACATTGAGAACTGCTTTTACACAACAAAGCATTCCAGTCTGAGAGAAGGAGAATGATAGCTAGCTGCAGTGGGTGTGTGAGGAGAGAGATATTGAACCCTAAAAGAAACAGCCCAGTCTACGGACTAAGGGAAGTGATCTAGTGATCTACTCTTTGTAAAGAGTTATTTGTCTTTCTACACTACTAGCTAAGCTCTTCCCTTTGTGTGAAGGAAGAGGTTAACTGCGACAGCGTGGAGGGTTAGATAGAGCCGCCTGAGAGCGTTGAGGGTTAACTCTAAGTGCTTTTTGGCATTAAAGATAGAAAATGGCCCTGGCTGGCGCGCTGAGCGTTGGAAATGAAACACCCGGAGCATTGGCAGTGTCAGCGGTGGCACGTGGAGGCTTCTGAAGGCTTGGCATGGCGTACTGGGGCTTGGCGCTCTGCCTGGCAGAGATCTCCGAGTAGTAGTCCCTCAGCGCTGGGGGTGGTCCTTCCTTCCACCTGAGCCTCAGAGTATCACACCATATCATATAATACTACACCCAGTTGCTACAACTGTACAGCTAACTAACCACTAGCTACTCCACTACGAAACTGTAACAGACATCAACTATCACTACACCATAGCGGGACACTTAACATGATACTACCCCACTGCACCACTAAATCAAATTAAAAATACTCAATTTAGAAGAGGGATGTCAATTTCTGCAAGTTAATAACTTGTTAGATCTGACTTAAGAGCACATGTTCTGACTGGCATGGCAATTAAGGCATATTTGTTGGATTTGATTAGAGTTTTCTAACAAAATTCAGACCACTCCATAAAGTGATTAAATGTGTCTTTAAGAAGATATACAATTAAATGACAGTGTCCAAGGTCATTGTGTAATGCTGACAGACAGTCAGAGACATAGTGGAATGTGTACGTCAGAGCATGTCGCAGGCCGATAGAGACTCAGGTGAGGATTTTTGAACTGGCATGTTAAAAGTGTCAGATTAAAGGGATTTATCTATATCCCCAGAGTCAGATGAAATTGTGGATAATACATTTTTATGCTAGTAGATACCCATAGGCTTCCAGTCATTGCGCTAACACTAGTTAGCATTGGCTCTAACTACCTCTAACTTCCTTCATACTGTACAGAGACATAAACATGGTATCCACAAACTCAACTGACTCTATGGAAGTAGATAAAATCCTGAATTATCCCTTTAAAAGTGGGTACAGTATGTGACAAAATGCTCTCACACATTCCCACCGTCAAATATATAAGTGTTTAAATGCAGTCTCCTCATGTCTACTGTAGATTGTATTAGATCAAATGTTAATAAGACACAGATTGCCTAGCCTTGTTTCTTAGTGTCAGATAGGTGGAATCCAGGATCCTGTTTATGGATTTGAGCACCATGACGTCAGCCAGTCAGACAGTACACAGTGTGCCATTCTCATTGTCTGACCTCTGGAATGTGCTGACAGTGCAGGGTTCACGTTGGTTCAGTGAGTGTTACAGTTAAATCCAGTTCACTCTGTGGCCTCCTGGTTCACTGTTATTAACTCACTCAAACAGTCCAGAACGCTCAGTTCCGATTTCCCAACTTGACACTTATGCAAAGTGCAGTGAAAAGTACAGATTGTTTCAGTGATAGCAGCCTAGGTTGTCTTAGACAGAAGTGGTGCATAATCCAACCTATTTATAAGTAAATATGTGTGGATTGTGGGATTGCCCATGTGTTCTGTGTGCAAACAGAACAGGTCAGTCAAACGAAAAGAGAGGAAAGAGATATTCCTAAATGACAAGCCCCTGTGTGTCTGGGGCAGACAGCCACAGTGTACAAGTGCATAGAAAAGTTTGGGAACCACAGCCAACCCAAAGCTAGGATAATCTCTGACCAGGCTGAAAAACAATCACTGCTTACTTTGAAACTCAAGATCCACTCTACAAAATGAGGATGAGAGAAAAATGCTTTTCCAAACATGTTTTGTTAATCATCAACATTGCTACAGAAAATAACTTGCATGGGATATATGAAATTAGATTGAATGTGAGAAACATGACAACAGAATACTGTAGTGATAGTGGTGTCTCAGTGAACTGTGTCAGAATGCTGTATATTAATAGTCTATTAATTCAACCAACTGAGCACTTCATTCTTTCTGCACAGTATGGGTGATGGTGGGTCTCTTAAAGCAGCCTGAAGGTGTAGAGACAACGCTACTGTATCAAACTCAGAGGTCTGGTGAACCAATCAATTATATCAGTCTTTCATGTTTGATAGAACGAACAGAGACAGAAAGCCTGTAATCCAGTGCTCTATAGCAAGACATGTTCTAAAGCCAAAAATATCTCTCTAATTAGTTGCATAATATTCCATAATTTTTTAACCAGGCTTTGTATTCGACCACCCATCCTGAATACCAGATGTGTGTGCCAAAGAGTAGAAGAAATAACAAAAGCAAGAGAAGTGTCTAAAATCCCTGCTGCATGTTGCATAGTTAAGAGGAGCAGCCCAATTGGAGAGTCCGTTAATAAAACATGACTGCATGAGTCTCCAACCTCAAAGAGGCTAACACAGTAAGATGCTGTGTTTCCTGTGCAGTGCTGAGCAGTGGCTGGGATTAGGAGCAGGGTAGCGGGAACAGCCGTCAAACCACTAACAACGCTGCAGTGTAATGGTTTAGCCTGTATAGGATTTTTCTACAACACTCGCTCAAATAACCATCATGCTATAATCCCATTTCTCCAATACATTTTTTAAGGATTGATTTACTTGCTGTATTGGATTGTATATTCATGCTCTTTCTTCTTCTCTGTCTGTTTTCCCCACATCACAGGTGACTGGGATGTGTGAGGAGGAGAGGTGTGTGAGGCGGAGAGGAGCGTGAGGAGGAGAGGAGTGTGAGGATGGAAGTTGCTGGGGGAGAGAGGAGCGCTGCTCTGGGCTCAGTGAGAGGTGAGAGTCTTGTTCGCAGCAGCAGAAGAGGAAGATGATAATAGAATTCACCACAGCTGCAGGAACGACTATTTCGGGAAACCTAACACCATGACTCTCCACTCCTCTCCTGCTGGCACCCTATCAACACCAGCATGGGTGATAACAAACTGGGCATCCACATTGTAATGAGCAGCCTTCTTTAAATCTGCTGGGCTGGGAACAGCAGCCTATATTATGGGGTGTAGTGGTTGCTGATCTAAGGACATGAGAGTGACAACTAAAGGATGACAACTTTCTGCTGGTGCCCTCGGTAAACATTCAACGCTGTCGGTGAGTTTGAGCATCTGTCCAAAACCATCGACCGTTAAATGTACCCTGTGGGCCACCGTTAAAGAGACACCCTGCAAGAAGAGAGATGAATACTTTCTCTAATTCTTCCCTGCTCCCCTGGTGAACAGAATCTTCAGTTACTTCCCATACTGGACTAGTTAAGAGGCCCAACTCTTAAGGCTGCAATAAACATTCATTGCTGTCGGTGGGTTTACATGAGAACAACTCACTGATCAATGAATGCAGACTGCGGTACAAACACCTCAAGGCCTTTATTTCAGCAGAGAGTGATGGAATAGAGCGGATGACATGTATCGTGCCTTCAAAAAGTACTACCCCTTGATTTACTCCATATTTTGTTGTGTTACAGCCCGAAATCAAAATGTATTAAATTATTTTTTATTCTCATCCATTTACACACAATACCCCATAATGACAAAGTGAAAACATATTTTTAGAAATGTTTGCACATTTATTGAACATGAAATTCAGAAATATCTTTGGCAGCAATTACAGCTGTGAGTCTTTGTGGGTAAGTCTCTAAGAGCTTTCCACACCTGGATTGTGCAACATCTGCCCATTTTCAAAATTCTTCAAGCTCTGTCAAATTGGTTGTTGATCATTGCTAGACACCCATTTTCAGGTCTTGCCATAGATTTTAAAGAAGATTTAAGTCAAAACTGTAACTCAGACACTAAGGAGAATTCACTGTCTTCTTGGTAAGCAACTCCAGAGTAGATTTAGCCTTGTGTTTTAGGTTATTGTCCTGCTGAAAGGTGAATTCATCTCCCAGTGGCTGGTGGAAAGCAGACTGAACCAGGTTTTCTTCTAGGATTTTGGCTGTGCTTAGCTTTTAATGAACAATTACAAGCCACCACTATGCTTGAAAATATGGAGAGTTGTACTCAGTAATGTGTGGTATTGGATTTGCCACAAACATAAAATGTTGTATTCAGGACAAAAAGTAAATTGCTTTGCCACATATTTTTGCAGTATTACTTCAGTGCCTTGTTGCAAACAGGATGCATGATTTGGAATAATTTTTATTCTGTACAGGCTTCCTTCTTTTCACTCTGTCAATTAGGTTAGTATTGTGGAGTAACTACATTGTTGTTGATCCATCTTCAGTTTTCTACTATCACAGCCATTAAACTCTGTAACTGTTTTCAAGTCACCATTTATAGAATAACTATGTTCAAAGTAATGAGTCGGGACATCGGTTATAAGATGAACGCTTATTTTTAGTAATAATACTTGTTCACATTGCATTTTACCACTTTAGATTCTACAAAATAATAAAATAAAGTTTGCTAGCAAAAGCCAGGATAATCCCTTCTCACATAACTGGAGCGTTCTCGTTCGTTTGTTCTTACTTCCTGTCGCAAGGCATTCTGGTACTTGCAGTCAATAGCGTAATCCAATACTAACCAATACAACAGAAATATGTGCATTGTTCTCTCAATCTCCATCACATGAATTATAATACAATTACTATTGTACACATGTAAATAACTATAAAAGAAAATATATTTAGATACATCAGTGAAATTACTTTAAACATTAACTCTGTAACCCGTTAAAGTTAATACACGACTGAGGGACCTTAAAGATAATTGTGTGTTGGGCACAGAGATGAGGTAGTCATTCAAAAATAATGTTAACCACTATTATTGCACACAGAGTGAGATCATGCAACTTATTTTATGACTTGTTAAGCACATTTTTCTTGTTCTTGTTTGGTGGGGGAGCTCATTAAAATAATAGCCAGTGTTTAGAATAATACAAAGGAGGATATGGTATATTTCTACCGTTGTGTACCTATTTAGGGTACACCACCATGAAGAGAATGACATTCATATCCATAATTATGCATTTTTGTGTAGTACAGATCAGGGACCCATGATGAAATTCCGTTACCGCAATGCTGTTACTGGGTGTAAATCCACTTCACTTACTGTAGTTCAATAACAAAACAAGTGTTTTCAAACTCAAGGTGTCATGTCATCGCTGACTTCCCATTCTTTCTGCAGACATCTTTAAAACTGAGTTTAACATAAAAAACTGAGGGAGATTTTACTGGAATTCTGTTACCAACCTTTTTATCTGCACAATTCTTCCAGTAAGGGCTGACCCCATTTAGTCGACTGGTCGATTGTTTGGTCGATAGGTTGTTGGTCAACCGAGATTTCTTTAGTCAAGCAGTGGGGGAAAAAATATAGTAATCATGGTGTATAAGACACGTCTGAGTGGACTGATCCATTGTGGAGGCCGTGGGGATGGCACAGTCCATCACTCTAAGACATGTGCTACTGAAATTGTATATGGTTATATTACATAAGAAGGAATGGTGCAACACTAATAAAAAAATATATATTTCATAGCAAATGCACTTTCTCCCGCATTGGATAGCGGTCGATGTCCTCGGTTCTGAAACATCAGTGCGCTGTCGAATTGGCGCCTTTTCCTAGACCGTGTTGCTATGTGCATAATAGCAAAGTTACCCAGCATATGTGTGTTGAGAACAATGCAGTGGAGGCAGCAGAGGAGTTAGGAGATAAGAAAACAGCCCTTGCCTTAATTGTCTAAGAAAAGTGAGGAGAGAGGAAAATCCAACTTAATTAGGTCTATGAATCAACATCCTAACTGTTAAGTGACTATTACAAATCCAGTCTTGTTCCTTATATTTCTGCCTTAAATACACTGCCTTCTTCTCTCATCATTAACATATTATTGTTATTGTTGCATTCCAGGATGTATGCAATAGGCATGCCCCTTTTAAAAAATTCAGGATTAAAGGCAGAGAGAACCCTTGGTTTACTAAGGAACTTACAAAAATCATAAGGGAACGAAATGCTATGTGGGCTAAAGCAAGAGGGACTGGTTTGGATGGCTTTTTTAACATCTTCGAAATATGGGTGTGGCTATGATCCGTAAATTGAAAGCAGACCACTACCTGAAATCTACTTCACAAAATGTAAATAATCCATCCAAATTTTGGCAAGTAGTGAAGGGTTTGTAGTGCAAAAAAGATACACAGCTTCCCAAACAATTGTTGGTCGATACACAGATTGTAACTGAGAGAACCGCCATTCTGAAAGCCTTGAATACGCATTTTTTTAGATGCAGGCAGTTTATTTGAAAAGGTCAAAGGTATAATTGAGCCCCCTATGAATTTACCTGACACCCCTGTGCACTACGTCACCAGGTTCTCCTTTTCATCCTTCTCTGTTTCAGAAGTGTGTAAAGCCCTGAAAGAAATTGATTTTTAAAAATCCCCTGGTAGGCTGGTCCTGATGAACTAGACCCCGCCTAAAGGTCTACTTCCAAGAAAACAACATCTTAAATTGAATACAATCAGGTTTTAGGTCTGGCCACAGCACTGTTTCAGCAACATTGAAGGTTTTAAATGACATCCACTGTGCTCTTGATAAGAAGTTACATTGTGTGTCTGTTTTTATTGATTTGTCAAAGGATTTTGACACCGTGGACCATGCTGTGTTAGTGCAAAGGTTGAAATGTTGTGGAATTACTGGTCATGCTCTAGATTGGTTTATAAATTACCTATCAAATCGTACACAATGTGTAATGGCGGATGGTTGTAAATCTGAGTCCATAGACGTGTGCTCAGGTGTTCCGCAAGGTTCTATTTTGGGCCCACTGTTGTTCATTTTGTATATCAACAACATTGGGGATCTTGTTGAAACAGCGGATGTTCATTTTTATGCAGATGATACTGTTCTTTATTCAAGTGGTAGTAGTTTATCTTTAGCTTTTGAAAATGCCCAAAGAGCATTTAACATCATACAACAGAATCTGTATGATTTAAAGCTGATTCTACATTCGGGTAAAACAAAATGCATGGTATTTTCAAATGCCAGGCATGTTACAAATCATGTTATTTGCAACATTGGCTGGACATACTATAGAGCAAGTTAAAGTGTACAAATATTTAGGTGTGTGGGTTGATGATAAGCTGAGCTTCACTGTGCATGTAGAGAACTTGATAAGGAAGCTCAAGCTGAAAATAGGATTTTATTACCGGCATAAGGCTTGTTTTTCTTTTGAGGCCAGGAAGGAGCTGGTACGATGTACATTACTGTCGGTTTAAGATTTTAGTGATGTTATACATATGCAGGCCTCAGCCACTACCCTGAGAGCACTTGATTCAGTGTATCATGCAGTCCTCAGGTTCATTTCAAATCAGAAACTTCTAACACATCATTGTGATCTCTACAGCGCTGTTGGCTGGTCGTCATTGACCTTGCGTAGGCTTGAACACTGGTATACACTGATTTATAAGGCCATATTGGGTAAAATGCCATTTTATCTCTGTTCTTTTTTCGTCAGGTCAGTAAATAAATATAATTTTACGGTCCCATTCTGATTTGCTTCTAACATTACCAAAAATTAGAACAGGACATGGTAGAAATAGTTTTAGTTACTTAGCTCCGTGGTCCTGGAATTCTGTCATGAACATTTTAAAATGTGATGATCTAGTTTCGTTGGTGGAGTTTAAACACTTGATCGATGTATATATCATAGAAGAGTGTAATTGTTTTTAGGCCAGCTGTTTTTAGTCAAGACGTTTGTGTTTTTAATGTAAAATGTTTTTCTTGTACTGTATGTGTGTTTATAGTTTTGTTAAATGTTGTGTTAGTAAGTGTGTTAGTTAGGTAAGTTGTTTTGTCTGAAACGTTGTTCCCTCTGCTGCTATTGGACCAGGTCTCTCTTGGAAAAGAGATGTTATCTCAATGAGAAAAAACCTGTATAAATAAAGGTAAAATAAATAAGATAAAAAATAATAAATGTGCCTGGATATATAGCCTACTTTAATAGCCTACTGATTCCATGAGCACCAAGCCTCACGCAACCACAATATGTCGGATAAACGATTTCACAAATTTGTCTGTTTATAATCTTTGCTATGATGTAATAAAGGCTTAAAAATTGTCATTAGAACAGCCTCTCTGGTATTACTTAGAATGTATTTTGTGTTGAGGTCAGGTGGGCCCTGGCGCTTCAGCAAACAAAGGAAAGGAGGGGTGTTCAACAACAATGACAAAAGGTAAAAAGAAGTTGGAGCACTCAACAACAAAAAAAGGCAGAGATTGATTTCTTATTGCTCACTTTAATCCATTGTACAGGATGCGGACAGGTGACTGACGCTTGACATCTTCCTCAGAGTGACCTGACCATTGCACTTAGCACTTAGCTATTTATAGCCTAACGCAGGGTGGGCAAACTTTTTGGTTCGAGGGCCACATCGGGATTTTGAAATTCAAAGGAGGGCACCATTTTTTGGGAGACCAATTGTTTGTTAAAATCCATTTGTGGGGGCCTCCCGAGTGACGCAGCTGTCTAAGGCACTACAGACCCGGGTTCGATCCCAGGCTGTGTCACAGCTGGCCGTGACTGGGAGACCCATGAGGCGGCACATAATTGGCCCAGCGTTGTCCAGGTTAGGAGATGGTTTGGCAGGCCGAGATTTCCATGTCCCATCGCGTTCTAGCGACTCCTGTGGCGGCTCCTGCACGCTGACACTGTTGCCAGGTGTACGGTGTTTCCTCTGACATATTGGTGTGGCTGGCTTTCGTGTTAAGCGGGCATTATGTCAAGAAGCAGTGCGGCTTGGTTGGGTTGTGTTTCGGAGGATGCACAGCTCTCAACCTTCGCCTCTCCCGAGTCCATATGGGAGATTGTCTCCGCGGGCCGGATTGAAGTGCCCGGCGGGGCGGATACAGCCCGTGGGCCGTACTTTGCCCCCCTTTGGCCTAGTGTCTCATTGTGAGACAACAATATAATCCAAGATGAATCAATTAATCCAAGATGGCGTTGCAGTAGGACGTGTGTATCGGTCTTTGTCTTATCCTGTGTCTTATCCCGTGTAAATAGACAGTATTTTTCGTATATATCTAAATCTCACTTTCTATCTACGAACTAAATATACTTTCCAGCAACCCTCCTCACCAAATTTGGTACGGATCTGCTATTTTTATTCCTTATAACTGGAACTTCCATCAGGAGCAAGCCAGCTAACTAGCTACTAGTCTTTGTTAGCACCTGCCAGTCTGCACAGCGCGATATCAACCCAGATCATATCGGACTGCTTCTCTCTACCATATCACCGGATTCCTGCCGCTCTGGATCATTACACCGGATCATTGCAGCTAGCTAGCTGCAAACGAGTGGCTACTGTTAGCTAACGCCCCTAACCAAAAGCAAGCACCAGCTAGCCTTGAGCTAGCCTCGAGCTAGGCCCATATACTAGCACATTCTAGGGCAACAATAGCTCCTTTGCCAATTGACCTGGACCCTTTATTGTCGACATGGAGCCCCGCCTATCCATCATGACTGGACTGCCGATGTGATCGCCCGATGTGGTCTCAACAGGCTATTCTGTTACAACCATCTACTAGCCCCGGCCCGCTAGCTTTTCTGAACGCTGTGTCCCCTGCTCGCCTAGCGTAGTAGTGACAACGGCACCCTGACTCACCTATTGCTGCTCTTTTGACCCTATGATCACTCAGCTACAGAGCTGATGCCCCCTGGACTGTTTCAATAACACGGTACCTCATTTTGTTTACCTGTCAGCCCCAGCCTCGAACTCAGGTCCTGTATGTACCGAACTGCCCCGATCTGCCCATTCATCGCCATTTACCCGTTGTTGTCTTAGCTCTCCTGATCAACACCTGTGATTGCTTTATGCCTCTCTCTAATGTCAATTAGCCTTGTCTACTGCTATCTTGGCTAGTTCTTACTGTTTTATTTCACTGTAAAGCCCTCAATCTCAATCAAAATGCCTTAGATAGCTCCTTTGTCCCACCCCACACACATGCGGAGAACTCACCTGGGTTAACTGGTGCCTCCACAGACGAAACCTCTCTCATCGTCACTCAACGCCTAGGTTTACCTCCACTGTACTCACATCCTACCATACCCTTGTCTGTACATTATGCCTTGAATCTATTCTACCACGCCCAGAGATCTGCTCCTTTTACTCTCTGTCCCCAACGCACTAGACGACCAGTTCTTACAGCCTATAGCTGTACCCTTATCCTACTCCTCCTCGGTTCCTCTGGTGATGTAGAGGTTAACCCAGGCTCTGAGGCCCCAGTTCCACCCCTATTCCCCAGACGCTATCATTTGTTAACTTAAAAGCGTTGGGTTCATGCATGTTAACATCAGAAGCCTCCTCCCTAAGTTTGTTTATTCACTGCTTTAGCACACTCTGCCAACCCTGATGTCCTAGCCTTGTCTGAATCCTGGCTAAGGAAGGACACACAAAATTCTGACATTTCCATCCCCAACTACAACCTTTTCCGCCAAGATAGAACTGCCAAAGGGGGTGGCGTTGCAATCTACTGCAGAGATAGCCTGCAGAGTTCTGTCTTACTATCCAGGTCTGTGCCCAAACAGTTCGAGCTTCTACTTTTAAAAATCCACCTTTCCAGAAATAAGTCTCTCACTGTTGCCGCTTGTTATAGACCCCCCTCAGCTCCCAGCTGTGCCCTGGACACCATATGTGAATGAATTGCCCCCATTTATCTTCAGAGTTTGTACTGTTAGGTGACCTAAACTGGGATATGCTTAACACCCCGGCCATCCTACAATCTAAGAGAGATGCCTTCAATCTCATTATCATGGAACCTACCAGGTAAACACTAAATCCGTAAACACGGGCACCTTCATAGATATCACCCTGACCAACCTGCCCTCTAAATACACCTCTGCTGTCTTCAACCAGCATCTCAGCGATCACTACCTCATTGCCTGCGTCCGTAATGGGTCCGCGGTCAAACGATCACCCCTCATCACTGTCAAACGCTCCCTAAAACACTTCAGCGAGCAGGCCTTTCTAATCGACCTGGCCCGGGTATCGTGGAAGGATATTGACCTCATTCCGTCAGTAGAGGATGCCTGGTATTTCTTTAAAAGTGCTTTCCTCACCATCTTAAATAAGCATGCCCCATTCAATTTTTTTAAAATAAGAATAGATATAGCCCTTGGTTCACTCCAGACCTGACTGCCCTTGACCAGCACAAAAACAACATGTGGCGTACTGCATTAGCATCGAATAGCCCCCGCGATATGCAACTTTTCAGGGAAGTTAGGAACCAATATACACAGGCAGTTAGGAAAGCAAAAGCTAGCTTTTTCAAACAGAAATTTGCATCCTGTAGCACAAACTCCAAAAAGTTCTGGGACACTGTAAAGTCCAGGGAGAATAAGAGCACCTCCTCCCAGCTGCCCACTGCACTGAGGCTAGGAAACTGTCACCACCAATAAATCTACGATAATCGAGAATGTCAATAAGCATTTGTCTACGGCTGGTCATGCTTTCCACCTGGCTACCCCTACCCCAGTCAACAGCTCTGCAGCCCCCACAGCAACTTGCCAAAGCCTCCCCTATTTCTCCTTCACCCAAATCCAGAGAGCTGATGTTCTGAAAGACCTGCAAAATCTGGATCCCTACAAATCAGCTGGACTAGACAATCTGGACCCTCTCTTTCTAAAATTATCCGCCGCAATTGTTGCAACCCTTATTACTAGCCTATTCAACCTCTCTTTCGTATCATCTGAGATTCTACTTCTGGCCCTTCGTTGGACACTGTGTTAACAAACCTCCAGACGAGTTTGAATGCCATGCAACACACTTTCCGTGGCCTCCAACTGCTCTTAAATGCAAGTAAAACTAAATGCATGCTCTTCATCCGATCGCTGCCCGCCCATCTAGCATCACTACTCTGGACGGTTCTGACTTAGAATATGTGGACAACTACAAATACCTAGGTGTCTGGTTAGACTGTAAACTCTCCTTCCAAACTCATATTAAACATTTCCAATCCAAAATCAAATCTAGAATCGGCTTTCTATTTCGCAACAAAGCATCCTTCACTCATGCTGCCAAACATACCCTTGTAAAACTGACTATCCTAAATAGCCTCCAACACTCTACTCAGAAAATTGGATGTAGTCTATCACAGTGCCATCTGTTTTGTCACCAAAGCCCCATTTACTGCGACCTGTATTCTCTCGTTGGCTGGCACTCGCTTCATATTCGTCGCCAAACTCACTGGCTCCAGGTCATCTATAAGTCTTTGCTAGGTAAATCCCTGCCTTATCTCAGCTCACTGGTCACCATAGCAGCACCTACCCGTAGCATGTGCTCCAGCGGGTATATTTCACTGGTCATCCCCAAAGCCAACTCCTCCTTTGGCCGCCTTTCCTTCCAGTGAATTTAGACGTGTTCTCTGCTGCCAATGACTGGAACAAATTGCAAAAATCACTGAAGCTGGAGTCTTATATCTCCCTCACTAACTTTAAGCATCAGCTGTCAGAGCAGCTTACCGATCATTGCACCTGTACATAGCCCATCTGTAAATAGCCCACCCAACTACCTCATTCCCATATTGTTATTTATTTTTTTGCTCCTTTGAACCCCAGTATCTCTACTTGCACATTCATCTTCTGCACATCTATCACTCCAGTGTTTAATTGCTAAATTGTAATTATTTCATCACTATGGCCTATTTATTGCCTTACCTCCCTAATCTTACTACATTTCCACACACTGGATATAGACTTTTCTATTGTGTTATTGATTGTACGTGTGTTTATTCCATGTGTAACTCCGTGTTGTTTGTGTCCACTGCTTTGCTTTATCTTGGCCAGGTCGCAGTTGTAAATGAGAACTTGTTCTCAACTGGCCTACCTGGTTAAATAAAGGTGAAATTAAAAAAAAATCTAAGTAACAAAATTATAATGATAATAAGTCGTATGGTAAATTACAAATTATAGCGCAAAATAATAAGATAAATAGTGTGTCTCGTTAATCAATAGGCCTTGTCAAAATATACATAGGTGATATTTGGGTGTCTGTGAATCGTTTAGCCCCTTGGATCCACAGTGTCTAAGGAGTACTGCCATAATGCCTCTCTGTGGTTTAGTTAACATTCAATCAGCTGTGTGTAACGAACTCGTCTAGATTGCGCTCACGGCACAACCCGGTGAGCGGGCAAAAACAAGCACGTGGGGGTGTTTTGTCCTGGTTTCTATTAGTGCCAGTGAGTAGGCTTTAACCTTCAGTCTCTCTAGCAAGAGTATAAGCCTGTTCAATGACACCCTTATCATACCCGCTTTGCAGGAACCTGGTGAGCATATCATTAACTTTGCACTTGAAATCTACATCTATACTACAGTTATGTCAAAGTCTTAGTAATTGACCCACTGGTATGTTCCGCTTAAGGTGTACTGGGTGGTTACTGTCTGGGCGTAAAAGTCTATTCCTACTCCAACTTGTTTTCTTTATTTTTGTGGATTGTAAGATCCAAGAAGTCTACTTTCTCCCAACTCCCTGCTGTGAATTTGAGATTGGGGTCAGATAAATGAATATAAGAAATGAACTCTGATAGGAGAGCGTCAGCCCCATTCCATACCAATAGTTGTCGTCAATGTATCTTTTCTAAAGTGTGACATTCTGAAAATGTGTTTTTTTCTGGAAATCATAAATGAAGGTCTCCTCCCAGTGTCCCATAAATACATTTACATAGATTGGAGTGAATCCGGCTCTCTGTTTGTAGAAACTGCCCGCATATTGGAAATAATTTGATGTGAGGGCTTTTTCAGTGAGCAACAAAATAAAGTTAGAGGAGGTAAGATACCTTCCAGTCTAGTGTTGAGATAGTGAGAGAGCGCTCGTAGGCCTGCGTCATGTGGGATATTAGTGTAGAGAGACTGAACGTCAAGTGTAACCAAGATGCTTTCAGTGTGGCATCTATAGTTATTGATGATCTTAAGCACATCCCTGGTATCTCCTAAAAAGGCTGGCAATACTGGCACAAATCAACATACTGAGACAGGGGTTCAATAGGGCTACTGTTACCTTACACTATGGGACGTAAAGGAGGTTTATCCACGCTTTGATGTATTGTCGGTAGGCCATAATAAACTGGACAGGCTGGTTGTGTGGCATAATGACAAAGTTCTTCTTCGTTTCCGTTGTCAGTGTGGCATAATGATAAAGTCCTCCGTTTCCGTTGTCAGTGTGGCATAATGAGAAAGTCCTTCTCCGTTTCCGTTGTCAGTGTGGCATAATAAGAAAGTCCTTCTCCGTTTCCGTTGTCAGTGTGGCATAATGAGAAAGTCCTTCTCTGTTTCCGTTATCAGTGTGGCATAATGAGAAAGTCCTTCTCCGTTTCCCACTGAAAGAGCGTTATCAAGGAAGCAATCTATATCCTCTTTTATTCTACCTGTGGGGTTGGAACGGAGAGGGACATAGAACTTAGGGTCAGAAAGTTGAGCATAGACCTCACTCCCTTAACAGCATTTGTCTTTCAGTTCCTTCAAAGCATTTTGATCATCATTACTGAGACTAACTGCTTGTTTAGGAGTGTTGCGGGCCAATTTAGCAAAATCCTGTTCTATCAGCCTACTGTAGGTGAGAGCAGAGGTACTCAAATTAGCATAAGGCACATCAGAAATACCAGATGCATTATAGTTTCTAAACACTGCATTGCTATTACACAATGGTTGCCTATTAGCACAGAATAAATTATTTAAATGTAATTGGCGAACAAATTTGAAAGTGTCAACTTTTCATGCAAAAGGTGCCATCTTATTAGAAGGTGAGAAAGAGAGTCCTTTATTCTGGTCTAACACTTGGGCATCCTGAGAGGCCCTGGTGATATGTTGATCACCCAAAGATCTTTTTGCGGTACCAACTGGACCTCCTCAGGTGGGCTGAGAGTGGATTTCCTCCCCCTCCAGCCCCGCTGGAGTTTGTTAACCAATTTACTAATGTGATTATAATATGTTATATGTCAGGCCCTATTGGTCACGTGCCCTGCGATGCATACGTGTCAAGTAAAGAGAGCAAGAGTTGAGGGAATAGAGAATCTTTTTCCTAAACAAGTGAGGGCTTTTGGTAAGATAATTTTTCAGTCAGTTCGGGCGGCGTTTGGTGGTCGAAGTCGCCGACCTTCTAGCCATCGCTGATCCTCTTTTCATTTTCCTTTGGTTTTGTCTTGTCTTGTATCATACCTGGTTCCAATCCCATTCATTATATGTTGTGTATTTAACCCTCTGTTCCCCTCATTGTCCTTGTCGGTGATTGTTTGTTTGTAAGCTATGTGCAAGATATGTTCTGGTGTGACGGGTTTTGCAAGAACTTGTATTATTTTCTATATTTTGGTTTTCAGAGTTTTTGAGCACTTATTAAACTGCTCCGTTTTATACCAAGTTCGATCTCCTGCGCCTGACTTCCCTGCCACCAGCACGCACCCTTACAAGGTTGTGTCTATATATGGAAAGATACATTTTCACATTTCAACCAATCGATTTTTTGTCGGGGACAGCACTACTTCCAGTAAATGTGTTTTTGTAAAATGGTCAGTGTAAATTGTTAAAAGTTGTCCTTGTGCATAGAGCTGTATGGTTTGTTAAACTTTTAAATTAATGGTGTTTGTTTGGCATACTTTTTAAGTGACAGATCTCAGCACAAATCTGTTTCCATAGAATTGGCCAGTACTTCATAATTCATTTCATAATGATTAGAGCTTCTGTACAGAGAAGCTGAGGACCGTGAGATCCTATTTCACAGGATTGATTGTTTAGTGGACACTTTTGTTCCTTTTTTAATGTAACCTTTATTTAAACCAGGAAGTTCCTTTTTTAACGTAACCTTTATTTAAACCAGGAAGTTCCTTTTTTAACGTAACCTTTATTTAAACCAGGAAGTTCGCTTTTTAATGTAACCTTTATTTAAACCAAGAAGTTCCTTTTTTAACGTAACCTTTATTTAAACCAGGAAGTTCCTTTTTTAATGTAACATTTATTTAAACCAGGAAGTTCCTTTTTTAATGTAACCTTTATTTAAACCAGGAAGTTCCTTTTTTAATGTAACCTTTATTTAAACCGGGAAGTTCCTTTTTTAATGTAACCTTTATTTAAACCAGGAAGTTCCTTTTTTAATGTAACCTTTATTTAAACCAGGAAGTTCCTTTGAGATAAAGAATCTCTTTTCAGAGACCAGTGGCCAAGAAGAGAGCTCCAGTATTAGAAGGCCGGCTGCAGCACTCACCAAACCGTTGGGAGTGTTCACGCTTTCATTATGCCAAAACAAAAGAGCCTGAAATAGAGTTTAAACTCAGCAAATTCACAGTAGCAAGAACAATCACAGGGCTGAAACAGAGCAACACTTTTTCACACATTTTTTCAGTTTCGGTTCAAGTCAACCTTCTCAAATAAAAAGTGAAACAATCAGCATGCTTAATTCTTGGAAAGTTAATTTCCCATTTTCTTTCTGTAATTGGAGGAGACATATGGAAATAATATGCCAGTAATTGCCCTGTAAGGTTATGTTAACATGCTGGGAAATCTCAAACACGTTGATGTTTTCCAGCCAGGCCAGACCCAATGCATATTTGATCATTTATTTACAGTGGGAAAATGTCTGGGGAACAATGGAAACCAGCCTGGGTTTCTCCTCTCTCAACTGGCTTTTAAAACACATAGCACACCACTATGGCAACTCTATAGTACATTATTTCACTCTGTCCACCTTTTATGTACCCTAATAACAGTGTGGCAAATTATTTATTGAAAATAAAATGCCTCTCACTGTATAAAAATATGGGATACACATTACACACACCAAAATGGCGCCGGAGAAGAAGGCAGACGTTTTACGTGTCCCCAACCAATTATGTTTTTTTTCATTTATTTGCGTTGTTTGTAACTTATTTTGTACATAATGTTGCCGCTACCGTCTCTTATGACCAAAAATAACCTCTGGACATCAGGACTGCAATTACTCACCACGGACTGGCAGAATCGTTTTTTTCCTTAACGAGTCTGACGAGCCCGATGCGAACGATATACTGCTGCCGTCTTGGGAACAGGCCCAGATCCCTGTGATTTGCGTGAGGAGGAGGCGGAGGAAAAGGGGCCAGAGGGCGAGCTGCCTTCTGAGAATAAAATTACCAACTAGACATTGAAAAATGTAATATCTTATGCTTCACGGAGTCGTGGCTGAATGACGACACTATCAACATACAGCTGGCTGATTATACGCTGCACCGGCAGGATAGAACAGCGACGTCTGGTAAGACAAGGGGCGGCGGACTATGTATTTTTGTAAATAACAGCTGGTGCATGATATCTAAGCTATTGCACGCCTGAGGTAGAGTATTTCATGATAAGCTGTAGACCTCATTATCTACCTAGAGAGTTTTCACCTGTATTTTTCATAGCTGTTTACATACCACCACAGTCAGAGGCTGGCACTAAGACAGCATTGAATGAGCTGTATTCCACCATAAGCAAACAAGAAAACGCTCACCCAAAGGCGGCACTCCTAGTAGAAGGGGACTTTAATGCAGGGAAAGTTAAATTTGTTTTACCAAATTTCTATTGGCATGTTAAATGTGCAACCAGAGGGGGGAAAACTCTGGACCAACTTTACTCCACATACAGACACACATACAAAGCTCTCCCTCGCCCTCCATTTGGCAAATCTGACCATAATTCTATCCTTCTGATTCCTGCGTACAAGCAAAAATTAAAGGAGGAAGCACCAGTGACTAGATCAATAAAAAAGTGGTCAGATGAAGCAGATGCTAAGCTACAGGACTGTTTTGCTAGCACAGACTGGAATATGTTCCGGGATTCCTCCGATGGCATTGAGGAGTACACCACATCAGTCATTAGCTTCATCAATAAGTGCATCGATGATGTTGTCCCCACAGTGACCGTACGTACATACCCCAACCAGAAGCCATGGATTACAGGCAACATCCGCACTGAGCTAAAGGCTAGAGCTGCCGCTATCAAGGGGTTGGACTCTAACCCAGGAGCTTATAAGAAATCCCGCAATGCCCTCCGACGAACCATTAAACAGGCAAAGCATCAATACAGGACTAAAATCGAATCGTACTACACCGGCTTTGATGCTCGTCGGATGTGGCAGAGCTTGCAAATCATTTCAAACTACAAATGGAAACACAGCAGAGAGCTGCCCAGTGGCACAAGCCTACCAGAAGAGCTAAACTACTTCTATGCTCGCTTCGAGGCAAATAACATTGAAACATGCATGAGAGCACCAGCTGTTCCAGAAGACTGTGTGATCACGCTCTGTGTGAGTAAGACCTTTAAACAGGTCAACATTCACCGGGCCGCAGGGCCAGACGCATTACCAGGACGTGTACTGCGAGCATGTGCTGACCACCTGGCAAGTGTCTTCACTGACATTTTCAACCTCTCCCTGTCCGAGTCTGTAATACCAACATATTTTAAGCAGACCACCATAGTTCTTGTGCCCAAGAACACTAAGGTAACCTACCAAAATGACTACCGACCCATAGCACTCGCATCTGTAGCCATAAGGTGCTTTGAAAGGCTGTTCATCACAGAAACCCTAGACCCACTCCAATTTGCATACCGCCCCAACAGATCCACAGATGATGCCATCTCTATTGCCCTCCACACTGCCCTTTTCCACCTGTACAAAAGGAACACCTATGTGAGAATGCTATCCATTGACTACAGCTCAGCGTTCAACACCATAGTGCCATCAAAGCTCATCACTAAGCTAAAGACCCTGGGACTAAACACCTCCCTCTGCAACAGGATCCTGAACTTCCTGATAGGCCGCCCCCAGGTGGTAAGGGTAGGTAACAACACATCGGCCACGCTGATCCTCAACACAGGGGCCCCTCAGGGGTGCATGCTCAGTCCCCTCCTGTACTCCTTGTTCACACATGACTGCACGGCCAGGCACGACTCCAACACTATCATTAAGTTTGCCGATGACACTACAGTGGTAAGCCTGATCACCGACAACGACGAGACAGCCTATAGGGAGGAGGTCAGAGACCTGGCCATGGGGTGCCAGGACAACAACCTCTACCTTAACGTGATCAAGACAAAGGAGATGATTGTGGACTACAGGAAAAAGAGGACCGAGCACGCCCCCATTCTCTTTGACGGGGCTGCAGTGGAGCAGATTGAGAGCTTCAAGTTCCTTGGTGTCCACATCACCAACAAACTAACATGGTTCAAGCACATCAAGGCAGTCGTGAAGAGGGTACGACAAAACCTATTCCCTCTCAGGAGACTGAAAAGATTTGGCATGGGTCCTCAGATCCTCAAAAGGTTCTACAGCTGCACCATCGACAGCATTCTGACTGGTTGCATCACTGCCTGGTATGGCAACTGCTCGGCTTCCGACCGCAAGGCACTACAGAGGGTAGCGCGAACGGCCCAGTACATCACTGGGGCCAAGCTTCCTGCCATCCAGGACTTCTATACTAGGCGGTATCAGAGGAAGTCCCTAAAAATTGTCAAGGACTCCAGCCACCCTAGTTATAGCATGTTCTCTCTGCTACTGCACAACAAGCGGTATCAGAGCGCCAAGTCTAAGTCCAAGAGGCTTCTAAACAGCTTCTACCCCCAAGCCATAAGACTCTTGAACACCTAATCAAATGGCTACCCAGACTATTTGCATTGCCCCCCCCCCCTCATCTATGCACTGTCACTTCAATAACTCTACCTACATGTACATATTACCTCAACTGACCGGTGCCCCCACACATTGACTCTGTACCGGTACCCCCCTGTATATAGTCTCTATATTTTACTGCTGCTCTTTAATTACTTGTTGCTTTCATTTCTTATTCTTATCCGTATTTTTTTTTACTGCATTGTTGGTTTGGGACTTGTAAGTGAGCATTTCACTGTAAGTTCTACGCCTGTTGTATTCCACGCATGTGACTAATAAAATTTGATTTGAATTACAGTGAATGCACTGTCAACAGAGGCTGGTGTACTGTAAGTAGAGTAGACTGTCTCTACTCAGAAGGGACAGTTTATGACATACATTAGTCACGCACACAAAGGCCTGCCTGTTTATCCCGCTGGAGTTGAGCTTTGTCATCACACACAGTGAAGTTATAGGGACTGACACTGGGAACAGCATGACCCACTTCTGGTTGACCTGGAAACACACCCCCAGTCTCACGCCAACGCAAGTTGCATCAAGCCGAGGTGAAACAAAATTGGGAATTAATCAAATCTGGGCTGATCACAAGTTATTAAATGTGAAAATGAAGAGATGGAACAGAGGTCTGCACTCAGATGCTTTACACATTCACACCAAGACTGCTGAGTAAAATGGCTGGCACAAACATACATTACATTGACAAAGATACATTATTTCAATTATGGTGCACTTGTAAAAGACTTCTAACACAAAATGGCCGTATTTTAAAGATAACACAAGCTCAATGTGTGAGAGGAAAAATAGATGCTCAACAATCAAGTGCAGAAACAATCCCACAAAAGTGAAATTCACCTAGCTACATTTACTTTCACTTACTCTTTCACTTACTCTTTCTGTACTTCAGCACACAGATTTCACATAAGAATACCTCACTTCCAAATACACTGCTCACTTAAATGAACTCCATTTCATGAAGGGATGTAATTCAAAGGAATAAGGAATGAATCAGAAACAACAGTAAGGGTTGGGCTGTATTCTGATATGAACTAAACATATGGAAATGACAAACGTCTGTTCCTAAATTACTTTTGGAAAAGAACATCAAACTTTATCCCAGTTATGTGAGGACAAAGGAAAAACATGTTTTGGGACAGGGCCAAGTATTTCCATAAGAGTTTTGAGCTCACCAAGTCCAACCTACACAACTTGGAGTCATAGATCCTGTGAAAACAATGTTATGTGACTACTACCCCCTTGTGGATAGAACTCCACATTACACATTGGTGGACAGACCGTGTAATGTACTGAAAACAATGCACTACAAATCAATAAAATTACGTGTTTTTTATGCCCACCTAAAGATATAATAGAAATTGTATTTTCCAAAATATCAAATAATGAGTCAAACATATAGTATTATTATCTTATTAAATATATTTAGGTTGTTCCTGCACTGTGATGTGATGTCACATCAAACCATCGAGGGGTTGATGAATGACAAAAGCCATCATGTAACAATACAACCATGAAATGGACACAAAACCCCAGTTGCAGCTCCTGAGGTAAGCAGAGCACCTTGCTCTGAGAGTAGAACAACAAGTCAGGTCTAAGCTGTAACACTAGGCTACATCCCACTTGCTGAACCCTCTCACTCATAATCCAACTAGTCACGCCAGTACTGGGGGCTGACATTACCATACAAACACAGGTATCCGTGGAAACCACTGGGATGGCACAGTGAGCTGACAGAACAGGCAGCTCAGATTAAGTGGAGACATAAATAGGTAGGTCTTACTTAAATGCACTGTCAGGATGGCACCTAAATCCTCAGGGACGCTGTCTCGCAGTCTTAAAGCTAAGAACATCTGTCCCTGTGAGATTCAGGGATCTTTCATAATCTTTCCTCGTCTTCAGGGAGGACAACTACTTAAAGCCACTACTGATCCTACATAGCACAGTTTAATATTCTGCTTCAACAGCTATAAAATAAATTATACAATGTATTTCATCCTTATCATGGATATTGCCAAATTAAATACCTATCTGATCCTTCATCTCTAAGCTATATTGAAGTAGCTACAATGAGTGATAGTGTAATGATCAATGCGACCAACTGACAAATCAGTTGCACCCTTTCAGGGCAAAGTTAAACACTGAAAGTTCTCCTGTCCCAATTTCACGGTAATGAATGGACACCTGGTAATGATTGACCATAGGACAGAGGGAGAAACTCTAAGCACCTGATAACCTCCGAAATGGCTGAATCAGCAGTGATTAGTCAACTGTGTCCATTGGGCCGAGTACAGAGGGCGAGGGGGGTGGTGGTTTGGACCCTTGGACAGAGGCAGGTCAGAGTAGAGGTGACCAGGGGGTGGAGCCATCCCTGCTGCTTTGAGTGACATGTGAGGTACCCACCCATGACAAGCTCATGGTTGTAAACACTTTCCCATCAGAAAGGAACAACCACTTTTCCACCTTTTCAATAAAACGTCATTAACCATTCTTTATCTGCTCTAACAAATTGAGGCAATATGACTACACAATTCCACATATACAATAATTATCTACAAGAAAGCTTGACACCAACAATTACAGGTACACATAGATGACGACGGCAGCTTTTACAAGGAAATAGAGAGATCACAGTTTCTAATTCTCTGCTGTTTTAGGGGACTGAGTGGTGGCAAGATTAGGACTTCATCTATTGCATAGTGTTGAAAACAGCTGTTGCCAACTCAGCTATTTGCCCCCTGACCTGTGTTTTGGTCCCTGAATGGGGGTCTCTGGATTCACATCCCTGTCACAGCATTTACAAGCTCAGGGAGCCCTGCTTCAGCACCCCCCTCTACCCTCTACAGCCTCTTGACCCCCACATTACCCCTGCCCACTCCATGCACGAGGCATCCTGGGACTTGAATAGGCCAAGGGAGAGTAGTGTTGTCCATGGGTACTCTCTGATCCTGCCTCCTCAAGTTTACAATCCAATCAGGTTTTGCCTCATAAATCCATGCCTCCTCCCATAGGGGGCAACAATGCCAGTCTTTCTCTGTGCACAGGTTTAATAGTTCCCCCAAGCTTCCTTCCACTTATTACTGACTCCCACAGGTTCATAGAGGCCACGACACAGAGGCTGCTGAGAAAGTCCAGTCCACAGGAGAGCTGCAACAATCAGGTCAGCATGGAGTCACAGCGAGGTCAGACGTTTCTGAACTGAGTTTAACCTCTGACCTCTGGATGGTGCCACCTGGCTCCACAGCCAGGACGAAGTGAAGGGAGCATCTCAAATGAACTTCACCTGAACCTGGACCTTAACATTGGACAAACCCCCCACCCCTGCCCCATGCCCCCTCCACCAGCCTGTTGCCCCACAGTGAGAGGAGAGAGGGCCTGCAACCACATGGTACCACAGTAGCCAACAAACACACAAACACAGTCTTAGGGGGGACTGAGAAATGCCTGACTATATCCCTTACAAAACTGGGCAGGTGTTTAATTTACTGTATGTGTGTAAGTGTATGTGTGTAACATTTATCTGTTCAATGGACACATTGAGACTATTCTCTGCAAATATTCAATTCCATCCCATATCTTGCTGTATCTGTGAGACAGAGGCTGTACACAAACAGTGACCATGTTGTGGGCCAGCTTCTGTTCTATTTTCAGTTGAACTTGTCCCCCTGGTGGAGATGGAAGGAGTCACATGCTACATTGAAGACATGCTTATTATGCCAATCCAGTAATGGGAAAGGCAAGAGGAACTGCAAAAACTTTATCAATTATTTTCTCCTGAACTTGGAATGGTGGAGAGCTGGACATAGGTAGACATTTTACATTTCAGGGGGAACTGGGATGCCGGCAAACTGAGATATTTGCACTAGTAAAAAAGGCCACATGAACCATGTTTTTTTTCGTTTCATATAAATATATTTTTCTTCATTGTATTATTATTTTTTACTCCATATACAAACTTATACATAGGAACAAAAATGTACAGATGCACACAAACAATGACTAGATCTCATCTGCCCAGACCCGCAAGCTCACACCCCCATCCCTATTGTTTTTTTCACTTGGACTTTGTATCAATTTGTTTTTCTCGGTCACCCATGCCATTTCAATATTTAAATAATAAATAATAATATTCCATTGTGTTGATGATGGCGGATTGATTGATTTCCAAGTTTTTAGAATATGTTTTTTCAAGATGAGAACAGAATTGTCCAGCCCATTTGGGTATCTCACTACACCCCCATGTCTTGAAATATGCAGACAGATGGATTAAAAGTATGTTTACATTGTAATACTTCTGACAGCAAACTTTCTAGCTCCACCCACAACTTCCAGACCATAGCATTCCCAAAAAGCATTATTGAGTGATTATTAGTTTTTCACTTAAGAAGTTCTGCATTTGTGCTGTAGAATTTATTAATTTTGTCTCTTGTATAATAAATTCTATACATTAGTTTATACTGGATTAAGCGTACATTTTCGTTTACTGTAATTTCGTCAGTTATGCTCCAACTTTCCCTCCATCTTGTGCCAACATCCAGTTGTTTTTAAGTCTTGGTTACAATAGTTTATATTTTTTTCTAAGAGATTGCCAGTTGGATAGTCTCTCTGTAAGTCTTTGTAAACTCTATCCTATCATATGAACATCCTTTTCTGACTCAAATAACATTCCCTCAAGGTTGCTCTGATGTCCAAAATATGTCAAATCTAAATGTTGTGATATGTAACTTTTAAGTTGCATGTATTTGAAACTATCTACATTGGTCAGTCCAAAATTAATTTGTAATTCTCTCATGGAAATAAATGTACTTCCTGTCACCAAGTTATTTACAGTTTATATTTCCATGTGGACCAATTTATCAGTGAATTCTGAAAAGCTATCCAAGGATTATTCCATAAGGTTGTGTTTTTAGGGAGTGATATTGGTTATTTTTGAAAACATTTTCTTCCACATTGTTGTAGTGTTCTTAACTAGGAAGTTGTTCATGTTCTTAGTTTTATCCTTTGAAAACAGACACGTCAAAAGATTCTGGGGATGAGCATGCGCATCTTATGTACCAAATGTTCCTCTTTAGTGCATTGAACTATATGTCGCAAATAAAATCCTTGGGTAGCAAGACTTAGGAAGATGTAAAACTTTCATTTTTATTTTATGAATTTTATTTGTTCATATAAAGTCTGTTATGACCGAGTATACTTTTTTAAAGAAAGTCTTCGGTGGGGTAATTGGTATTACCAAAAATAAGTACAAAACTTTAGCAGCCGTGCTATTCTAAAGAGGTAAGATTTATGGGAAGATCATTCAATTGAATTAGATCTGCTTTAATGTTGTTAAGTAATGGAATCATCTTTATATATCTGTTGTTTGTTGTCACTTATTAACCATCCTAAGTATTTCATATTTTTTGTGGTCCAGTTAAAGGATTGCTATGAGTTATTATTTTTATTTTTCCTATTGACATAAAAAAAAAAATCCGCGTAAATGTTACAGTTGAAGTCGGAAGTTTCGTACACTTAGGTTGGAGTCATTAAAACTAGTTCTAACAAACTATAGTTTTGGCAAGTCGGATAGGACATCTACTTTGTGCATGACACAGGTAATTCTTTCCAACAATTGTTTACAGACAGATTATTTCACTTAGAATTCACTGTATCACAATTCCAGTGGGTCAGAAGTTGACATACACTAAGTTGACTGTGCCTTTAAACAGCTTGGAAAATTCCAGAAAAGGATGTCATGGCTTTAAAAGCTTCTGATAGGCTAATTGACATCATTTGAGTCAATTGGAGGTGTACCTGTGGATGTATTTCAAGGCCTACCTTCAAACTCAGTGCCTCTTTGCTTGACATGATGGGAAAATCAAAAGAAATCAGCCAAGACCTCAGAAAATAAATTGTAGACCTCCACAAGTCTAGTTCATCCTTGGGAGCAATTTCCAAATGCCTGAAGGTACCACATTCATCTGTACAAACAATAGTACGCAAGTATAAACACCATGGGACCACGCAGCTATCATACCGCTCAGGAAGGAGACGCTTTCTGTCTCCAAGAGATGAACGTACTTTGGTGCGAAAAGTGCAAATCAATCCCAGAACAACAGCAAAGTACCTTGTGAAGATTCTGGAGGAAACAGATACAAAAGTATCTATATCCACAGAAAAATGAGTCCTATATCGACATAACCTGAAAGGCTGCTCAGCAAGGAAGAATCCACTGCTCCAAAACCGCCATAAAAAAGCCAGACTACGATTTGCAACTGCACATGGGGACAAAGATCATACTTTTTGGAGAAATGTCCTCTGGTCTGATGAAACAAAAATTGAACTGTTTGGCCATAATGACCATCGTTATGTTTGGAGGAAAAAGGGGCAGGCTTGCAAGCCGAAGAACACCATCCCAACCGTGAAGAACAGGAGTGGCAGCATCATGTTGTGGGGGTGCTTTGCTGCAGGAGGGACTGGTGCACTTCACAAAATAGATGGCACCATGAGAAAGGAAAATTCTGTGGATATATTGAAGCAACATCTCAAGACATCAGCCAGGAAGTTAAAGCTTGGTCGCAAAGGGGTCTTCCAAATGGACAATGACACCAAGCATACTTCCAAAGTTGTGGCAAAATGGCTTAAGGACAACAAAGTCAAGGTATTGGAGTGGCCATCACAAAGCCCTGACCTCAATCCTATAGAACATTTGTGGGCAGAACTGAAAAAGCGTGTGCGAGTAAGGAGGCCTACAAACCTGACTCGGTTACACCAGCTCTGTCAGGAGGAATAGGCAAAAATTCACCCAACTTATTGTGGGAAGCTTGTGGAAGGCTACCCGAAACGTTTGATCCAAGTTAAACAATGTAAAGGCAATGCTACCAAATACTAATTGAGTGTATGTAAACTTCTGACCCACTGGGAATGGGATGAAAGAAATAAAAGCTGAAATAAATCATTCTCTTTGCTATTATTCTGACATTTTACATTCTTAAAATAAAGTGGTGTTCCTAACTGACCTAGGACAGGGAATTTTTACTAGGATTAAATGTCAGGAATTGTGAAAAACAGAGTTTAAATGTATGTGGCTAAGGTGTATGTAAACTCCCGACTTCAACTGTAGGTCTAGTACAGTGTTGTCTTGTTAAATCCACGTATCCTAAACTATGGGTTACATTGAACACAATATTGACATTGATTAATGTTTATTCAGAAACTGGGGGAATAGTGGCATCCTGGCTAGGTAACTCCTTACACCACGTGTCAAACTCATTCCATGAAGGGCCGAGTGTCTGTGGGTTTTCGCTCCTCCCTTGTACTTCATTGATTAAGGTCACTAATTAGTAAGGAACTCCCTTCACCTGGCTGTCTCTGTCTTAATTGAAAGAAAAAAACAAAACCCTGCATACACTTGGCCCCCCATGGAACGAGTTTGACACCCCTGCCCTACACCGAGGACCAGTACATGTATTATTCTATCTCACCACTAGAGAGCCTCATTGAGACAATTTTACTGCCATCCCAACGTATTGCTGCTGGGTGAATGTTACAAACCTGACATTAGATGATGTGTGTAATTAATATCACCACTCACAATAAACTCCAAACTAAAATCTTCAACTGAAAATTTACGGAAGAACAGGAAAATACATGAATGACTTTATCACTAATAATAGTGGTTAGACGTGTATTTGTCCTATCATGATGTTAAAATACAAGTAAACTCACCTATGACATCATTTTGTTCAACTTCCAAGGGATGGTCACCATAGAAGCCTGAAAAACAAAAGAGACGTGAAGACAGAAGGACAATCAGATATCACTAGATACACTATGCATACAAAAGTATGTGGACACCCCTTCAAATTAGTGGATTTCGCTATTTCAGCCACACCCGTTGCTGACAGGTGTATAAAATCGAGCACACAGTCATGCAATCTCCATAGACAAACATTGGCAGTAGAATGGCCTTACTGAAGAGCTCAGTGACTTTCAACATGGCACCGTCATAGGATAAAACCTTTCCAACAAGTCAGTTTGTCAAATTTCTGCCCTGCTGGAGCTGCCCTGGTCAACTGTAAGTGCTGTTAGTGTAAAGTGGAAACGTCTAGGAGCAACAATGGCTCAGCGGTGAAGTGGTAGGCCACACAAGCTCACAGAACGGGACCGCAGAGCGCTGAAGCGGTAGTGTGTAAAAATCATCTGTCCTCGGTTGCAACACTCACTACCGAGTTCCAAACGGCCACTGGAAGCAACGTCAGCAGAAGAACTGTTCGTCGGGAGTTTCATGAAATGGGTTTCCATGGCCGAGCAGCGGCATACAAGCCTACGATCACCATGCGCAATGTTAAGCGTTGGCTGGAGTGGTGTAAAAGACGCCGCCATTGGACTCTGGAGAATTGGAAACGTGTTCTCTGGAGTGATGAATTACGATTCACCATCTGGCAGTCTGACGGACAAATCTGGGTTTGGCGGATGGCAGGAGAACGCTACCTGCCGAATGCATAGTGCCAACTGTAAAGTTTGGTGGGAGAGGACTAATAGTCTGGGGCTGTTTTTCATGGTTCTGGCTAGGCCCCTTAGTTCCAGTGAAGGGAAATCTTAACGTTACAGCATACAATTACATTCTAGATGATTCTGTGCTTCCAACTTTGTGGCAACAATTTGGGGAAGGCCCTTTTCTGTTTCAGCATGACAATGCCCACGTGCACAAAGCGAGCTCCATACAGAAATTGTTTGTTGAGATCGGTGTGGAAGAACTGGCCTGCACAGAGCCCTGACCTCAAACCCATCAAACACTTTTGGGATAAATTACAGGCTGACCACACCACTCACGTCGCGTGCGTGAGCATTGCAAAATACATTTTGAAATCTATGTTATTCAATTATTGCATCCACACTGCTTGCGCGCGCCGACAAGCGTCTGCGTTGCCAAGGGCTAAAATAGAAATCAGTTCTATTTCTGATGCAGATCGCGCTGCAAGTCCTGCCTCTCCCATCTCCTCATTGGTTTATAGAAGCATGTACCCACGTGCAATCTCCTCATTGGTTATACCCACATGGGTGACTGAAAGACGAATGAGGTTAGTGGCAGTAATGCACCTAATTTATGAAAGTTGCCAATCGCAATATAAAGTCAGGAGAAGAAAAAGCCTGGAAGGAAGAGAGATAACTAGAAATGATTCGGTTGACCGTTTTATGTGTGGATTAATTGGCGGATTAGAGGACCTTGTGCATTTCAGGTAAAATAACAACTCAATGTTTATATCCCAGGACAAATTAGCTAGCAACAGCAAGCTAGCTAAATAGGACAAATCAGCTAGCAAGTGCAAGCTAACTCGCTAAATTGGCATAAATGTTTAATGCTTTTCGACCTGTCCCCAAATTAATATAATTGGTTCAGAGTTTGTTTTGATATTTTAACCTGCGTGTCGTGATCGCGTTTGGTATGGGGGGACAAAATAAATTAATGCACGATGGTGCACGCGTGCAGCCGGTTTGGGTTCCATGTTAGAACGCCGACTGCGAGCCAGGACTAATCGCCCAACATCAGTGCCCGACCTCACTAACGCTCTTGAGGCTGAATGGAAAGCAAGTCCCCGCAGCAATGTTCCAACATCTAGTGGAAAGCCTTCCCAGAAGAGTGGAGGCTGTTATAGCAGCAAACTCCATATTACTGCCCATGATTTTGGAATGAGATGTTCAACGAGCAGGTGTACACGTACTTTAGGTTATGTGTTGTAGCTCTTGCTGTAGCCACTAATTGCTCATGTGGACTATGAAGTGAGACCATTTCTGTGCCTAGTCCATCAGTGCCATACCATCTATGCTGTGCACTGGGTCTAGACCAAAGGGCCAGGGTTCTGGTCTAGAAGCACGGTTTCAACAGTTTTGCTTCGCACCTCTCTGATTCAGAGGGGTGGGGTTAAATGTGGAAGACACATTTCAGTTGAATGTATTTAGTTGTGCAACTGACTAGGTATCCCCTTTCCCTTTAACTGACGCCCGGCACAGAGAGACAATTTCCATAGACGGCCACATAGAGAAGTCAGATTAGTACATTCCTAATAAGACACTTATTTGTGCACAAAACATCCATAGAATTATTCAAATAAATGTCACGGAAGCCGATTTCTTTTTTTACATCACTCAGAGCCAAAGATATACACATTTTATATTCCTCCCATGCCTGCCATATTTTTGGATTACGCGATGACGTCGTTGCTGCTCGCGCTGCTCCCTGTGTGCACTGAGCATTAGTGTGCATGTGATGTTGGTCCATATAAACCGGATGCAACCCGAATATAGACAGTCCATGAATCGGTGTAAGCGAACATGAGTAGATTTCCTTGGAAATAAAGGTCAGACATCTTGGACAGTATCCAGTTATTTTTATACCTCAGAGGTCTAGACCAATGACTGACAATGAGAGGGGGCCGTCATTCTTCCCTGGTCTAGACGCCAGTCCACTTCTCACTTACACACTCAATGACAAGCCATCATTCAAACACAACACACTAGCGCCCTGTCAGTATACTATATAAACCCCCACCACCACCATTATAGTACACCCCCACCCCGCTCGTGTCAGCACACCACCCTGCTATCAACAGCTGTAGACCCCTGACCCGACACACGCTAGCCGCCCCCTGTACCCTCGACTGAACACACTGGCATATGGTGTCCCTCGAGCAAACACACTGCACCAGCACAGACACAGGCAGACACACATACCCAGCTCAGACTCACAGACACAGTCACATATGCCAGGCTCAGACACACACACACACACACACACACACACACACACACACACACACACACACACACACACACACACACACACACACCAACACACAGCACTGAATTGCAGTAATTACAAGCACATTATAAGTATAACCCAAAACATGGTTGGCACAAACAAGAATTAACTCATTTAAACTCATTCTCACTCCATACATTGTCAACAGTTATTATAATAAATCATATTAATAATAAATATGAATAATAAATTGCATTTTGTAGAGCGCTTTTCATTTACATACATAAATCACAAAGCTCTTTACATTGTGAGCAACCATTAAAAGAAAAAATCTTCAATAAACAGTGCTAAAAACATACTATAAGAAAAAGATTGGCTAAAACTTCAATGACAATTCTGAAACACTTGTGTTTTAGCTAAGAATGGGACAGTCCCAGAGAATAGAAAAGAATGGAGCTCCAGTGTGTGGTCCCTTCGCTAATCCTCCTGTCACCCGACTGACCACTATAGCCTGGGGCTGTGAGGGCTTCAGCAGCAGCCTATACTATGCAGCTTGAGTCTCCTCCGCTGCAGCCCATTGTGTGTTGACAAAGAAGGGCCGCATCTTTAACCTCTAAAACCTCTGCAACCTTGGCACAATCAGCACACAATCATAATAACATACTGGCTCTTAAGCGTTCTCTTCCCTCCACAGGGATAAGAGGCATGCTCAACAGAGCTCTCAAACCTGTCATCGAAATACTGTAAAAGTCTTTCAGTATTTCTTTAGGAACCTCATCTCCGAAATAACTCATAAGAACAGCATGCTGTAGTCCAGAGGGTGTACCTGTGCATATTACCTTGACCAAGTCAATTTATGATTCCTACTGTTGTAGTTTCTACATTATAATAACCATGTCCTCCTATAGAGAGAGAGAACTACTTATTCCACAAATCTTTCACCTTTTGCTCTAGTATTCCTGTGAGTTCAGGGATTAAAGGATCCCCTCCAGGGCATATTTTGTCTACCACCATCAGTGCACATACTGATTAGCTGCTCAGCTCTGGCAACCAGCTCCATAACTCCAGCAGGGCCAATGCTAAAGTTAATCACATTAACCAAGCTACAGGCTACAGGCTGGGGAACACAAGCTAACCCACGGCTTCAGCTCTACCCCTGCAGTCCCCATTAATGGAAACACAGTACAACCTATTGAACAACCTCTTGGTACTGTACTCAACTCAAAAACAACGACAATTGGGAATATGTGTAATACAAACATTTTGGGTCTCAACATACTGTAAATCAAATTCAAAACGGGTTTGAGAGACGTATATTCCTTTTCAACAGGAGCCATATGGTGAGGGTAAGTGTGTGAGGCCATGGTGGTGCAGAGGTAATGTGATCAACAGGTGCCATATGGGGACGGTAAGTGTGTGAGGCCATGGTGGTGCAGAGGTAATATGATCAACAGGAGCCATATGGTGAGGGTAAGTGTGTGAGGCCATGGTGGTGCAGAGGTAATATGATCAACAGGAGCCATATGGTGAGGATAAGTGTGTGAGGCCATGGTGGTGCAGAGGTAATATGATCAACAGGAGCCATATGGTGAGGGTAAGTGTGTGAGGCCATGGTGGTGCAGAGGTAATATGATCAACAGGAGCCATATGGTGAGGGTAAGTGTGTGAGGCCATGGTGGTGCAGAGGTAATATGATCAACAGGAGCCATATGGTGAGGGTAAGTGTGTGAGGCCATGGTGGTGCAGAGGTAATATGATCATGTACAACAGAGGGTAACAGTAAGTGTCATGCAGCAAGGGAAGGATGCATAGAGAGAGGGAAGGAGGGAAGGAGGGAAGGAAGTGAAAGAGTGATTGACTGATCATGTCAGTTGCATAATGAGGGAGGTAGGCCTAGATATGATGAAGCGGATTCAGTCATGAACACATTATTTAAAACCACTTACAAATTGTTTGCTGCGTTCATGTATTCCCCTAACCCATTCATAGACTAACTTTAATCCCTATTGACGATAGTATCTTCTGGTCGGGAGAGTTTAGTTAAAAGCCCTGATGCTCGGTCTCAACGTTAACACGCATTTCTTGTGGAACGGTTTTGGGAACATAAGGAACATATCTTTCAAATCAGCAAGAAATCATTTTCAAAAACCAAAAGGTTCAATTACGACACACCTTTATAGGCTTTAGTTAGTGTTCCCACTGGGCCATATCTTCATGTTACATTGCTAGCGTAGTCCGAACACCTGTGTGTAAGCATATCTGGTGTAGTTCGTCAACTGGAGGCACACAGCTTGTGAATCTGTGCAAAACTGCTACAGTAAGTGTATATTTTTATTTGAAAGACTCTTTCTTGCTGATATGAAAGATGAGCGGCATATCAGCGTATGTTTCAAAAACCGCTTTGAAAGTGTTGATTATTGACGTTTTTAAACGTTAAAGCACAGTATCGGAATTGTAGTTCACATGGAGCCAACCCTGGGTGAAGCTAACTACTGAAAACCCTAAATACAGAGAAGGGTTTTCGAGTGCTGGTTTTCCCCATATGCAGTTATTTGTCATTCATTTCTCCACAACGTATACAGTATATTGTTGTTCTTAACCTATTTTGCCAGGATCATGACTGGGCCTTTTTACTGTGCACAAGGTTAAGCATGCATCAAGGAAATGTTTGGTCAAGTTATTGATGCATTTTGGTTTCATTCAATTCAGTAATTTACCCGTTTGCAATCCTCCAAATGGATGCGATGTTCAGGTGGACATGAACACTTGCTGTTTATAGTAATGATTTGTTTGTTTGTAATTAGCGTGTCTCGGAGCTCCATGTCACCGTGTGTCTGTCATGTCTGTGCGTAACTGATCACCGACAACGACGAGACAGCCTATAGGGAGGAAGTAAGAGACCTGGCCGGGTGGTGCCAGAATAACAACCTATCCCTCAACGTAACCAAGACTAAGGAGATGATTATGGACTACAGGAAAAGGAGGACCGAGCACTCCCCCATTCTCATCGAAGGGGCTGCAGTGGAGCAGGTTGAGATCTTCAAGTTCCTTGCTGTCCACATCACCAACAAACTAGAAAGGTCTAAACACACCAAGCCAGTCGTGAAAAGGGCACGACAAAGCCTATTCCCCCTCAGGAAACTAAAAAGATTTGGCATGGGTCCTCAGATCCTCAAAAGGTACTACAGCTGCACCATCGAGAGCATCCTGACTGGTTGCATCACTGCCTGGTACGGAAATTGCTCGGCCTCCGACCGCAAGGCACTACAGAGGGTAGTGCGTACGGCCCAGTACATCACTGGGGCTAAGCTGCCTGCCATCCAGGACCTCTACACCAGGCGGTGTCAGAGGAAGACCCTAAAAATTGTCAAAGACCCCTGCCACCCCAGTCATAGACTGTTCTCTCTACTACCGCATGGCAAGCGGTACCGGAGTGCCAAGTCTAGGACAAAAAAGCTTCTCAACAGTTTTTACCCCCAAGCCATAAGACTCCTGAACAGGTAATCAAATGGCTACCCGGACTATTTGCATTGTGTGCCCCCCACCCTCTTTTACGCTACTGCTACTCTCTGTTTATCATATATGCATAGTTAACTATATCTACATGTACATACATCAATCAGCCCGACTAACCGGTGCCTGTTTATAGCCTCGCTACTGGTCATAGCCTCGCTACTGTTATAGCCTCGCTACTGTTATAGCCTCGCTACTGTTTATAGCCTCGCTACTGTTATAGCCTCGCTACTGGTTATAGCCTCGCTACTTTTATAGCCTCGCTACTGTTATAGCCTCGCTACTGTTTATAGCCTCGCTACTGTTATAGCCTCGTTACTGTTTATAGCCTCGCTACTGTTATAGCCTCGCTACTGTTTATAGCCTCGCTACTGGTTATAGCCTCGCTACTTTTATAGCCTCGCTACTGTTATAGCCTCGCTACTGTTTATAGCCTCGCTACTGTTATAGCCTCGCTACTGGTTATAGCCTCGCTACTTTTATAGCCTCGCTACTGTTATAGCCTCGCTACTGTTTATAGCCTCGCTACTGTTTATAGCCTCGCTACTGTTTATAGCCTCGCTACTGTTTATAGCCTCGCTACTGTTATAGCCTCGCTACTGTTTATAGCCTCGCTACTGGTTATAGCCTCGCTACTGTTTATAGCCTCGCTACTGTTATAGCCTCGCTACTGTTTATAGCCTCGCTACTGTTATAGCCTCGCTACTGTTTATAGCCTCGCTACTGTTATAGCCTCGCTACTGTTTATAGCCTCGCTACTGGTTATAGCCTCGCTACTGTTTATAGCCTCGCTACTGTTATTTTTCACTGTCTTTTTTTACTGTTTTTATTTCTTTACTTACTATTGTTCACCTAATACCTTTTTTACACTGTTGGTTAGAGCCTGGAAGTAAGCATTTCACTGTAATACCTGTTGTGTTCGGCGCAGGTGACGAATACATTTACATTTACATTTTAGTCATTTAGCAGACGCTCTTATCCAGAGCGACTTACAGTAGAGTGCATACATTTTATTACATTTTACATACTGAGACAAGGGTATCCCTACCGGCCAAACCCGCCCTAACCCGGACGACGCTATGCCAATTGTGCGTCGCCCCACGGACCTCCCGGTTGCGGCCGGCTGCGACAGAGCCTGGGCGCGAACCCAGCGCAGCCTGGGCGCGAACCCAGAGACTCTGGTGGCGCAACTAGCACTGCAATGCAGTGCCCTAGACCACTGCGCCACCCGGGAGACCCCGGGTAAACTTTGATTTGATTTGATTTAACGGCTCCATGCACACACTCCATTTAGCAATATGTTTTGCCACCTATTGGGCTGCAATATTATTAGGAAATGTAGCCTACATTCATTCATTAAAAATGAATAAATATTACAAAACAAGACATACAGAACAAGGACAGGTAGAAAGAAAGAGGGTAGATGTCACCCCCCACTTATTCCCCCCCTTTATCCCTCCCCCACTTCTTCCCCCCCCCTTTATCCCTTCCCCTTATTCCCCTCCCGACTGCTCGGGTGGCGGTGCCAGCACATGTTGCCCAAAGGTGGATTAAAATATTACAATTGAGAGTGCATTAAAAAGTACAAATTTACAGCGCCGAATGGTCCAAGTAAGAGAGGAAAGGCTGCCAGATTTGATCAAATGTTGATAATTTATTGTTCAGTATATATCTAATTCTTTCTAAGTTTACAGTGTTTGCCAATTCGCTGAGCCATAATTTGGTAGTGGGCGCTTCCCTCCTTTTCCAAAACAACAAGATTAGTTTTTTTGACGAAATGAGACTGTAAGAGATGAGTTGTTTTTGAGGGTTGGTTAATCCGTTTAGGGAATCAGACACTCCCAGGATTATCAGAAGCGGGTCTGGGTCAATTGAAGTCTCCAGAACTTCAGAGAGGATCCTAAAAATTCCACACCAATAACCATACAAGCTAGAGCATAGGGCAAAGCAGTGAAGTAGTGTACCCTGTGCAGCCTGACATTTATCACACATAGGGGATGTATCAGGAAATATCCTATGCAGTTTGGTTTCGGAAGAGTGTAATCTGTGTAATACTTTGAATTGTATGAGACGATGTCTGGAGTTAATGGAGCAGGTGTGGATATACTCCAAGCTATCTTCCCAGTCTGACACCGAAATGTCAGTCCCTAGTTCTTCCTCCCATTTTGCCTTAATGGCATCTGTAGAAGGTGTGCTAACAGATTGAAAAGCATCATATAAACGAGATATCAGTTTGTCTGAGGTGGGGGATGTTTTTATGCATCCGTCAAACATGGAAGGTTTAGCGTTCCCAAATGTTGGGAGGTGTTTTCTAACATAGTCTCTGATTTGTAGGTATCTGAAAAAGTTACTTCTGGAAAGATTATAAGTTTCCCTCAGTAACTCAAAGGAAGCAAAGGTCCCTTCTATATATAAATCCCCTATGGTACTTATCCAGCTCTCCCCATTGCTCAAAGGTGTTATCAAGGTTAGAGGGGGCAAAGGAGGGGTTCCTGGCAACAGGGAGCATGAATGACATTGGTCTAAGCTCAAAGTGAGTTTTAATTTGCTTCCAGATTCGGACTGTGCTATGTATAATAGGATTGTTACGATAAAGTGACCTCTCCAGATTGACAGGCGACAAAATCACAGCACCAATAGAGAAGGGATGACACTCCTCACGCTCCATACTAAGCCAGCTGGGTGACGGGCGTGCGTCATCCAGCAAAAATGTAACAGCGCGGAGGTTAGCGGCCCAGTAATAAAATATCAAATTTGGGAGAGACAATCCTCCTTCCATTTTGGATTTGCAGAGGTGTTTTTTACCTATCCTGTGTCCCAGATAATCCCAGATGAAAGGATTGATAATTGAGTCCAGTTGTTTATGAAAGGATTTAGGTATGAATACTGGGATGTTCTGGTATAGGTAGAGCAGTTGTGGGAGGAAGACCATTTTAATGGCATTAATTCTTCGAAGCAGACAAATTGGGAGAGTTCTCCAAAATTGTATGTTTGTCTTGAGTTTTTGCATCAGAGAGGGGAAATTCTCTTTAAATAGTAAGGAGTATTGTTTGGTAACTACGATTCCTAGATAAGTTATCTTCAGAAAAATTTACCTAAGTGGAAGATGTTCTAGCCAGGAGGTGTTTTGTAACCGTATGGGCATTAATTCACTCTTGTTCCAATTTATTCTGTATCCCGAGAAGGTACCAAACAAATTAATCACATCAAGAATAGCTGGAATACTAGCTTGGGGTTCTGTTACATAGAGGAGAATGTCATCTGCGTATAGGGTAATCTTATTTAGAGTATCTTTAGTATTATAGCCGTGTATTGCTGCATGAGATCTAATCGCCTGAGCGAGAGGTTCAATGATTAGGGCAAAGAGCATAGGTGACAGCGCACAACCCTGCCTTGTCCCTCTGTAAAGGTTAAATCGGGGCGACAATGATTGGTTAGTGAGTATTCTCGCACAGGGGTTCCTATATAAAAGCTGGATCCAATTTATGAACCCATCTCCAATATTACATTTCTGTAGGACTTTGAATAGATAGGTCCACTCAACTTGGTCAAAAGCCTTCTCGGCGTCAAGAGATATAACGGCACGGTCCATGTTGGGTAACCTCTGAGAATACATAATGTTGAAGAGGCGCCTGAGATTGAAGAATGAGTTTCTGTTCGGGATAAAGCCGATCTGGTCCGAATGGACCAATTTGCCAATTAAAGTGCTAAGCCTGGTAGCCAGAGTTTTTGCTAAAATCTTTTGGTCTGTATTAAGGAGGGATATTGGTCTGCATGACCCTACCTCTTCCAGATCTTTACCCTTCTTATGTATAACTGTAATGAATGCTTCATCCAAAGTAGATGGGAGAGCTCCATCCTCCTTGGCCTGAACCAACATTTTGTGCGGGTAGGGAGAGAGCATGTTGCTGAATGTTTTATAGAATTCACCAGGGTATCCATCTGGGCCCGGGGTCTTGCCACTCTTTAGAGATTGAATTGTTTCTCGAATTTCTTCAAGAGATATTTCCTTATTCAGGAAGTTAGAATCTTCCTGGTTCAGGGCAGGAAGATTACAGTCCTCCAAAAAGTTTTGCATAATTAAGGGGTTAGGATCCGCTTTAGATGTATATAGAGTCTCATAAAACTGACGGAATCTATCATTGATGTCTTTGGGGGAAGAGAGTAATTGCCCAGATGCAGACTTAACTTTGTGAATCATTCGGTCACTCACAATTTTTTGAAGTTGTCTGGCGAGTAATTTGTGTGGTTTGTCACCAAACTCAAAATATTTTTGCTTGGCATAGAGAAAAGATTTAGCAATTTTAGCTGAGATAATCTGATTATATTCAAATTTTAAAGAGGTAATTTTTTTTATGTTTCTCCATAGATGGATGTCTAGCATTCTCCCTATCCAGTAAGTGAATTTGTCCCTCCAGTTCTACCAATTTTCCCCTGTTTTGCCTACTCCTGGCAGTCTGATAGGAGATGATACAGCCTCTCAAATAAGCCTTCAGTGTTTCCCACAATAATGCTGGGGAAGTCTCTGTGTTGTCGTTGGTATCAAAGAAAAATGTAATTTGGTCTTTAAGATGTTCACAGAATGTTGGTTCTGTGAGGAGCTGAGGATTTAACCTCCAGACCCTCTCATTTGGTACGATGTCACCCAATCTCAGGGAGAAGGTGAGTGGACTGTGGTCCGAGATTATAATATCATGATACCTCACATTACAGGTATAGGGGAGTAGTTTAGCATCAACCAAAAAGTAGTCAATTCGAGTATAAACATTGTGAACATGAGAGTAAAATGAGTATTCCCTACCCGTAGGGTTAGTGATCCTCCATATATCAAATAAGTTAGAATTCTTTATGTAGGTATTCAAGAATTCACTTGAATAGGAGGTGGGGGTTCGCCGGGTAGAGGATCTGTCCAAATATTGGTCTAGCACACAGTTAAGGTCCCCTCCAATGACCAGGTTAGTATGGGAGATATCTGGAATCAGGGCAAGGACTCTTTTGATAAAAAAGAGGGTTTATCAATGTTTGGCCCATAGATATTTAGTAGAGTTACAGAAGTAGAGTGGATCTCTCCTATTACGATCACATAACGACCCTCTTTATCCACAATAGTGGTTTTATGTAGAAAGGGAATTCCTTTCGGTACCAGAATCGCTGTGCCTCTCATTCTGGCAGAGAAGTTAGAGTGATACACTTGCCAAACCCACCTACATTTAAGTCTGCTATGAGAATTATTTTTCAGATGGATTTCTTGCAAAAATATAATATCAGACGAGAGTGCTTTCAAGTGGGCTAGGACCTTGCCTCTCTTAATTGGTTCGTTTAAACCCTTGACATTCCAGGAAGTGAATGTGAGCCCCACCCCCCTCTCATTTGTAGTTCCTATGGTGGCCTGCATAACATGTAACTCAATAAAAAGGTAAGAAAGCGCACCAAACCATCACGATCAGCATATGTAGCACCTACACCCGAGCAGTATCCAACCAGCCCCTCCCCCCCTGCAAGCACCTTTACTTCCCACCCTGTTCCCCTACTTTCCCCACTATTTACCCCCCCCGATCAACCCACCTTTAACAGGCATACACAAATAGGAGAGAAAAAAATTGAAAAATAAAAATAATAAACACATTGTCTGGCCGATGCCAAAAAAGCACGGCGCGACCTCGAACAAGAGGTAAAACAAAAATAAAATCCCAACTATACGTTCACCTCTCACTATCCTAGAACTTCTACTAACATATGAACTGAGAAGGCTCCTGCGAATAAAGTGTTCAATTAGCATCTAATAAACCTAAACAGAATAAGTTGCAACTTAAGCGTCATCTTGGGTCAATCCCTGAGATAAGCAAGATATAGCATCACAAGATTATATTGCTAAGCACTGCCGGTCTAAACATGAACCATCAGCAACCGACATAGACAGCAGTACATTTACATATTGTGGGTTAGGAGATCGGAAACAAGAATTGTTCTAAATTAAACGTAACCCCCAGTCAGAAAATAAATAAATAAAAAGATTTTATATATATATACACACACACACCCAAAAAATACATATAAAAGTATATATTTAAAAAATATATATACACACACACATACATATGCATATATACACATACATACCTACATCTACATACACAAACATTCATACCCCAGAATAATAATCTACACTAATATAAAATATACACATACATAATAGTAAAATGCTAAGAGAAAATAATTATAAAGTACAAATAATAATTATATGTACGCACACCTACACAGACACAAGCACTACAGAGGGCTGGTGGGGATCTAATCGGGAGAGAGGCCCTCGGCTAAAACAAAGGCAGAACGGCACAAAACATCAACTTGCTATCCAGGTGTCTGTGTCTGCCCCTTCCCAACCATCACCCCCAGTCCCCTGCAAGCAATAAATAAATGGTATTGTAATAACAATAAATGTAAGAATTTAAAAATAAATAACGAAACAAAAAAAAAATGGGGGAACATAAGTATATTCATCCGAAAGTGTCAATGATCAAACCTGGAAGGCATCCTAAATAGGCATCGCTCTGAACACAGCCAGAGTGAAAGTGACTTTAACTGAGAGCTCTGACCGCCCTCCACAGCATCTTACATGTTCAGTAGCCCTTGTTGAGACCGTTCAATACGGTTTCACCCGTTATGGTATAGTATGGATTTGAGTCCATGAGCAGACCCTAACACACAATGACAAGGCACTCTAACCTGTATGGGGGATTGGCGTATGTTCCCGGATAAACTTCTCTGCGTCCAAAACCGAGGAGAGCCAAATCTTCTCACCGGAAGGCGGGGTAATTCTTAGTCTTGCAGGGAAGAGCAAGGCTGGACAAAGATGGATTTTGTAGAGTTTGGTCATGACATCTCTGTAGCCGCCGCGGTGCTTTGCCACATCGGGCACATAATCATCATAGACACGGAAGGGGTGCCCTTTATGTATCTCATTCGGGCCTCGCGCAGGATAAGATCCTTGGTCTTGAAACTGTGACAACAGATGATTACTGGGCGAGGACGTTGGCCCGGTCCAGGCACTGGGACAAGGGCGCGATGTGCACGGTCCAGCTGGGGATCCGAAGCCAAAACATCCGATCCCATTGCATCCTTCAATAGCTTGGCGAAGAAGTCGGTGGGGCGAGAGCCTGCCTCTACCCCCTCTGCCAGACCAACAACGCAAAGGTTATTACGTCTGGAACGGCCCTCCAGGTCGACCACTTTCACAGAAAGCCTCTGCACCCTATCCTGCAGTGACGAGCATAGCTTCTCTAACTCGTCGATCCTACCAGCGTTGAATTCAGAAGCTTTCTCAAGGTCCACAATACTCTGGCCCTGCGAAGCGACCATTCGAATGGTGCTCTCGATTTTGGTGTCCAGTTCAGCAATAGTAGCCTTAAGATCCTCAGCTAAAGCAACACGCAGTTCTCCCAAAGCCCGGGTAAGTTCTGTAAGTGTCACGTTGTTGCCTGTTCCTTCCGCCATGTCTGTCTCGTTGTTTGGTGTGGAGTAGGCCTCCGATGTGGATTTATTGTCCTTTGGTCGCTTATTACTCGTCATTTTTACACAGAAAGTTACAACGTTGTATTAGAAAGAAACGTTTGTTGTAAAAAGTATCATAAAGTAGGTTAAGTTAGATTATTTCACAAAAAAGTTGCAGGAGCCTCTCACACACCGCCGTTCACTCCAACATGCTAGCTCCGCCCAATTTAACCTAATTTCATTCCTATCAAATACGTTTCTTACAAATAGTTGTGTGCTTTAGTTACATGGCCAACTTGGAATGTCAGAAAGGGATGGAGAATAAATATTTCCCTGTGTACAGTAAAATGTTTTGAGTTTCTAACAAATGACCTTCCTCAAGCTGAATGTTTGATATGTGTGATATCTGTCGGCCCACAGCGGCAGGATATTGAATGGAGGAAGCAGCCACAGATAGATCTTTGTTTCCACTACATTACACGTGCAAATGAATCACCTGCTATGTGTGGTCACAGACCAATAGCCTGTATGCAGTGTTCAATTCATCCTGTTCCTAGAGACAGTGAAGCATGTCTTTAAGGAGAGTTTCAGTTTGCCCTCAGCTCCCTGCTGTAGAAAGCCTTGAAGAAGCAGATGGGGTAGCTGTATAGGGGAGCGTGATACACTGTTACCTGATATTAGTAGTCTCAGTCTGTATTACATGACATTAAATTAAGAGGGTCAGTGCTTCCTAAATTGGGGTGTGTCACAGAGGGTAATTTGGCTGAAGTGGGTCGTTGTTACCAATGTTACTTGACTGGGGCTGTTACATGACTATAGTGCTTACAAAATCTACGAGGAGTGCTACCCAACACTTAGTCTGAGACTGCAACGGATCCCCAAATTACTGTGCCCACTCATAAGACTTATTTCTGCCTTCTCCTCAGGGAGTCACAACACAACCCTTCACTGTGGACTTGGCATAGAGCCAGATTAGCACCCTCACCTTCATCTCCAACACGACAAAGAGGCTAAGACCATTCACCAGAACACAGTGGATATATGTGACAGATTGTGGAGGAACTCCAGTGTTAGATCCACAGGCTGCGCTGCGGTCATCCCTATGACCTCTACACCTGACCTCTGACCCCTGTATGTAACACCACACAGCACAATGTCTACTCTGTCCTCCCCTCTGCTCCCTCAGGGCTAACAATGTATACTGCCCCACTCTTGGATGGACGGCTCACTCTCTCCAACAGGGACTCAAGTTCAGAGCAGCATCCTCCACTAAGTCAAGCTCTCAGTCTAAGATGGATCCTAAAGTTCAGTAACCTTTGTAGCTCTGTTGTTAGAGCAAGGTGCTAGTAACGCCAGGGTAGTGTGTTTGATTCCTGGAACCACCCATATGTGAAATGTATGCACACATGACTGTAAGTCACTTTGGATAAAAGCGTCTGCTAAATGGCATGTATTTTTATTAAAGTAGGAGACAGAAATTGGGGCTAAGAGACAAATTAGAAGTTACACAACCCATTACCGTGAAATGCAGTCTTCAGTGGATATGAGATTCTAAAAACTATATTACTGGAATAAAAATGTCCCCCCAAAAGCGGTGCAAGCTCATTTCAACATGCATTGTTCTGTCCTTTAGCCATGTATGTTGTTAGAGAAGGTGATTTAGTTGAAAGTGCTGAGTGTATGTCTTTATCTGCCATAATCCTGCCAGCCCCTTCAGCTCAGCTCTCAGGTCAAGCCCTGGCCAGGGCCACAGAAGATCTTGGGCGGGGGGGGGGGGGGGGGGGGGGGCATTCAGTGCTGGTCGACCGACACGCTCAAAGGATCAACTTCCCTTTCATCATAACAGGGGTTAGAGTTTTACTACCACGCGCTGGGCTGGATAGCGAAGTACACACACACACACACACACACACACACACACACACACACACACACACACACACACACACACACACACACACACACACACACACACACACACACACACACTGATGGCTCAGAGGCATCTGATAATAACCATCTTATTAGATGAGTGCCAACAACTAAGATAAAAGTTATGGGATCAACCATGTGACACTATAAAGAACATGTTATCTTCTTGATCTTTCTTTTGAGCCTCTCTGAGTCCTCCAGGCTTCTCCACTGGCCAACCATGTACTGTAGAATAGTGTGTGGGGATTGTGAAATGATGAGGAGAGCTGAGGACGAAAGTTTAGAAAGTCCAGATTGTTAACAGATTCCTGCTAAAACAGTCATTGGGAATGTGACTGTGTGTCTTTGCTGTTGATTGTGAAATGACTGTGGCGTCCGAGTCAGTAATATACTGTGCTGTCTTAAATCAGTGCAGATGGTTCAGGCAACAGATGAATGTATCTCTTTCCAAACGAATGAATGAGTGAGAGACCAGACATACACTACCGTTCAAACGTTTGGGGTCACTCAGAAATGTCCTTAATTAAAAATATAAAAAAATCCATTAAAATAACATCAAATTGATCAGAAATACAGTGTAGACATTGTTAATGTTGTAAATGACTATTGTAGCTGGAAACGGCAGATTATTTATGGAATATCTACATAGGCGTACAGAGGCCCATTATCAGCAACCATCACTTTATCATTTTAAAAGGCTAATTGATCATTAGAAAACCCTTTTTCAATTATGTTAGCACAGCTGAAAACTGTTGTTCTGATTAAAGAAGCAACTAAACTGGCAACTAGTCTAAACAAGCAACTAGTCTAAACCCAGCATTTGTGGGTTTAGACTAGTTGAGTATCTGGAGCATCAGCATTTGTGGGTTCGATTACAGGCTCAAAATGGCCAGAAACAAAGAACTTTCTTCTGAAACTCGTCAGTCTATTCTTGTTCTGAGAAATGAAGGCTATTCCATGCGAGAAATTGCCAAGAAACTGAAGATCTCATACAACGCTGTTTACTACTCCCTTCACAGCACAGCGCAAACTGGCTCTAACCAGAATAGAAAGAGGAGTGGGAGGCCCTGGTGCACAACTGAGCAAAAGGACAAGTACATTAGAGTGTCTAGTTTGAGAAACAAATGATAAACATGGATTAGCTAACACAGCGTGCCATTGGAACACAGGAGTGATGGTTGCTGATAATGTACACCTATGTAGATATTCCATTAAAAATCTGCCGTTTCCAGCTGCAATAGTCATTTACAACATTAACAATGTCTACACTGTATTTCTGATCAATTTGATGTTATTTTAATGGACAAAGAATAGCTTTTCTTTCAAAAACAAGGACATCTCTAAGTGACCCCAAACTTTTGAACTGTAGTGTATCTTTATCAACAAAGATTTATATCAAACATCCGTCACTACTCTATTGTTGATTGCACTTAGTTTGAGGGGCTAATGAGAATAAATGCATCAGTCAGGGGAAGCTGCTCTTTTGTTGCCAGTAACAACTCTGTCTCCTGTAGCATTGCCCTGGCTCTGATTGTGAGATCCACAGGAAAGGCATCCCTACTCTACATACCAAGTTCAGTGTTTTACAGCTCCCTGTAAACTCATCCTTCACCCAAATTCAAACTCAAATTGAAGACGTTTATGACTCCTGGCTGGCCAACGTGTTGAATATCACAGAGCCCTGACAAAAGCCTGGCCCTAGACTCACGCATCTGCGGTGTCACTGTACCAACTGCCTTGATGTACTTACTGTACTGCCTCCTCCCCAAAAAACCTTTATGACCCCCCCCCCCACACACACACACACACACCAGCCCCCCTGCATCTCAATACCAGCTGTTAGTTCCCTGTCCATCCCCTAAGGGTTCTGCTTTGTTTTCTGTTGGGCTACTAGCTGGATGAATGAACAAAACATCTCTGTCCGCCTGCCAGTAACCTGCCTCGTTATTCCTCCTGGCCGGCTCAGTGGCTCTCCTCTAGCTCATGGCTCAAGTGAAGGTTGTAAATACTTTCCTGGGTTGTTTTGGGGTCACCAGAGACTTGGTCATTATTGCCTCAAGATCAAATCAAATCAAATTTGATTGGTCACATACACATATTTAGCAAATGTTATTGAAGGTGTAGCAAAATGCTTGTATTACTAGCTCCAACAGTGCAGTAACATCTAAAAATTCACAATACACACAACTCTAAAGTAAAATAATGGAGTTAAGAAATATATATTTTTAACTAGGCAAGTCAGTTATGAACAAATTCTTATTTACAATGAAGGCCTACCCCGGCCAAACCCTAACAACTCTGGGCCTTTTATGCGCCGCCCTATGGGACTCCCAATCACGGCCAGTTGTGATACAGCCTGGAATTGAACCAGGGTCTGTAGTGACGCCTCTAGCACTGAGATGCAGTGCTTAGACCGCTGCGCCACTCGGGAGCCCCTGAACAATGTTGGAGTGGCATTGACTAAAATATAGAAGAATAGAATGCCGTATATACATATCAAAATGGGTAAGGCAGTATGTGAACATTGTTGAAGTGACTAGTGTTCCATTATTAAAATTACCAGTGATTCCATGTCTATGAATATAGGGCAGCAGCTTCTAAGGTGCAGGGTTGAGTAACCGGGTGGTAGCTGGCTAGTGATGGCTATTTAACAGTCTGATGGCCTTGAGAAAGAAGCAGTTTTTCAGTCTCTCAGTCCCAGCTTTGATGCACCTCTACTGGCCTTGCCTTCTGGATGTTAGTGGGGTGAACAGGCCGTGGCTCAGGTGGTTTCTGTCCTTGGTGATCTTTTTGGCCTTCCTGTGACATCGGGTGCTGTAGGTGTCCTGGAGGGCAGGCAGTGTGCCCCCGGTGATGCGTTGGGAGGTTGCAGGCAGTGCAGTTGCTGTACCAGGCGGTGATACAGCCCAACAGGATGCTCACAATTTGTAAAGGTTTGTGAGGGTCTTAGGTGCCAAGCCGAATTTCTTCAGCCTCCTGAGATTGAAGAGAGCTTGTTATGCCTTCTTCACCACACTGTCTGAGTGGGTGGACCATTTCAGGTCGACGGTGATGTGTACGCAGAGGAACTTGAAACTTTTCATCTTCTCCACTACGGTCCCATCGATGTAGATAGGGGCGTGCTCTCTCTGGTCTTTCCTGAAGTCCACGATCAGCTCCTTTGTTTTGTTGACATTGAGGGAAATGTTATTTTCCTGGCACCACTCTGCCAGGGCCCTCACCTCCTACCTGTAGGCTGTTTCACTATTGTTGGTAATCAGGCCTACAACTGCTGTGTCATCTGCAAACTTGATGATTGAGTTGGAGGCATGCGTGGTCACACAATCATGAGTGAACAGGGAGTACAGGAGAGGGCTGAGAACACACCTTGTGCGGCACCTGTGTTGAGGATCAGCGAAGTGGAGGTGTTGTTTCCTACCTTCACCACCTGGTGCCGCCCCGTCAGGAAGTCCAGGACCCAGTTGCACAGGGCGAGTTTAAGACCCAGGGCCCCGAGTTTACTGATGAGCTTGGAGGGTACTATGGTGTTGAAGGCTGAGCTATATTCAATGAACAGCATTCTTACATAAGCATTCCTCTTGTCCAGAGGGGATAGGGCAGTGTGCAGTGCGATGGCGATTGCATTGTCTGTGGATCTATTGGGACGGTATACAAGTTGAAGTGGGTCTAGGATGTCAGGTAAGGTAGAGGTGATATGATCCTTAAAACCTCTCTGGGGTAGGGGGCAGTATTTTGACATCCGGATGAAAAGCGTGCCCAAAGTAAACTGCCTGTTACTCAGGCCCAGAAGCTAGGATATGCATATAATTGGTACAGGAATAATGGTGGACATCTTGAAGCAAGTGGGGATAGCAGACTGGGATAGGGAGAGATTAAATATGTCCGTAAACACTCCAGCCAGCTGGTCTGCGCATGCAAGGAGGCGGCAGGGATGCCAGCTGGGCCGGCAGCCTTGCAAGGGTTAACACGTTTAAATGTCTTACTCACGTCGGCCACGGAGAACAAGATCCCACAGTCCTTGAGAGCGGGCCGCGTCGGTGGCACTGTGTTATCCTCAAAGCGGGCGAAGGAGATGTTTAGCTTGTCCGGGAGCAAGACGTCAGTGTCCACGACGTGGCTGGTTTTTCCTTTGTAATCCATGATTGTCTGTAGACCCCGCCACATACGTCTTGTGTCTGAGCCATTGAATTGCAACTCTATTTTGTCTCTGTACTGACGTTTTGCCTCTTTGATTTCCTTACGGAGGGAATTATTTTTAATATATATATTTATTTATTTTACCTTTATTTAACTAGGCAAGTCAGTTAAGAACAAATTCAATGACGGCCTAGGAACAGTGGGTTAACTGCCTTGTTCAGGGGCAGAACAACAGATTTTTACCTTGTCAGCTCGGGGATTCAATCTTGCAACCTTTCGGTTACTAGTCCAACGGTCTAACCACTAGGCTACCTGCCGGAATAACTATACTGTAAGTATTCAACCATATTCCCAGTCACCTTGCCATGGTTAAATTTTCAGTTTTGCAAATGCTGGCATCTATCCACGGTTTCTGATTTGGGTAGGTTTTAATAGTCAAAGTGGGAACAACATCCACTATACACTTCCTGATGAACTCAGTCACTGTGTCAGTGTATATGTCGATGGTATTCTCAGAGGCTACCTGGAACATATCCCAATCCGCGTAATCAAAACAATCTTGAAGCAAGGATTCCAATTGGTCAGACCAGCATTGAATAGACCTTAGCACGGGTACTTCCTGTTTGAGTTTCTGCCTATAGGAAGGTATGAGTAAAATGGAGTCATTATCTTTTTTTGCAGAAGGGAGAGCAGGAGAGGGCCTTCTAGGCATTCCGGAAAATGGAGTACCAGTGGTCGAGTGTTTTAGCAGCGCGAGTACTACAGTCAATGTATTGATAGAACTTCAGTAGCATTTTCCTCAAATTTGCCATCTTGCTTCATCTCTTAATATCTCCATAAACTCAAGTACTGTACCTGCCCATAGGCGCAAATAAATTAGCTTTCCAGTGTGTTAACCGCAATACAGATACACATCACACAAAATTATACTTGATTGTGTCCTGTGATTGACATATTCAAACTATGGTGTGTCCTGTGATTTCAGTATGGTACGTGTATTGCATTGACTAGTGTGTGGTGTTGATACCTGAGGGCTGCTGGTTGATGCATGTGGACCTATTCTCTGCTCTCTGCATCATTACAGGGATGACCAGAGGAATGTGTTGCCTGGTAACGGCACTAGTGTCACTGCACAGGGCCAGGAGGAGCACCCAAGAGAGCAGCATTACATTGTGTCCTTCCTAACAGCTCTGCTGAGGCGGTACATGGGCATCATTGGGTCACTGTCATTGTTTGGCTATCTCCTGCCAAAGCATCCTCTTTAAAGACAATGAAGAATCAACAGATTGTGATGCTCATATCATGATCAGTATTGTATAATACTGAAGCCAAAAATATATTTCTAGATATTTGTAAAATATCAGTAAAATCTCAGATATAAAATATTTATGGTGGTGTTTGTTCATTTCAGAAGGTAAATTGCTCACATTTATGCACAAATATACTTTAAATGTGTATTGTGTCTTCTAAAATAATCTTCTACATAGTATATCACATGAATCTCATTTAACAGTGTAATAAAGCACTGACGTTGTTGATCTCCCTTAGAGCAAATGCCCATTATGCACATTATTTTCATAAAGATCTGTTTCTCTAATTACTTCTATCCTTTTGTTTTATTCCATTATACCAAACAACGTAACACACTCTGTCATTCCTTTACTATCATTCTGCCCTAAATATGCCCTAAACATTTCAGATCTCTGTAAAGACTAACTCTAATTAGTCTTAATCTGAGTCATTTCTTAATCGATCACTTCTTGATATTGACTCATAGCTAAATATATTGTTTAATGAAATAAACTAAAAGGGAGAGGGAGTTTCAGCGTCTTGTATCTTGTGATGGTGGTGTTGACATAGATTGGGAGATTGTAGATGAAGTTAAGATATTGGAGTCGAGTTAAAAATCTCTGGTAAAAAGGACTGATGGATCACATCTGCCTGCTGTGCCCCTCTCCCCCTCTCTGCTACCCCACCTCCTCTACTGTACTCTTTAATCATCATTCAGCAACACCACAGGGGTCGTATCCTGCCCTTCCTCCATCTCCACCCACAACACAGCTTGACCCCCAGAGAAAAGAAAGCCGCATGGTCCCTTGCCCACCACCCCCGGCCTCTACCACAGTGGAGGGCTGACAAAGCACTCTCTTTCACTGCATCGGAAAAAAGCTACCAGGCTCTCTCACCACCCTAAGGCTAAACCACAACACATCCACACAAACATATTTTCCTATTTAACTTAATGTGAAGACAATTACATTAAAATAGACCTGTTCCATTGATTAGAGGCAAAAGTAGAAGCCCTGACACTTGGTCAATACAGATCAATGGAAATTGAGTTTCTCATGGAATGAATTTAGAGATAAGCCAAGCTGTTAGATAAGCAGTAAATTAGTATATTTTCACATTCTTCACTTCATGTCAGTGGTGACTGGTAGTACTGTAGTATAGCATGTTGTGCAACAGGGTTCTTGACCAGAAGGATATACAATACAATTAAAAGGTGCAGCATAGCCAGCACAGTGCGGACCTGACATACAGTGCCTTCGGGAAGTATTCATACCACTTGACTTATTCCACATTTTGTTTTGTTACAGCCTGAATTCTAAATGGATAAAAAAAAAAAAAATCGATTCACACAATACCCCATAATGACAAACTGAAAACATGTTTTTGGAAAAAGTTGCTATTTTCTGGAAAATTAAATACAGAAATATCTAACTCAAATAAGTATTCTCACCCCTGAGTCAATACTTTGTAGAAGCACCTTTGGCAGCGATTACAGCTGTGAGTCTTTCTGAGTAAGTCTCTAAGTGCTTTCAACATCTAGATTGTGCAACATTTGCCCATTATTCTTTTCAAAATGATTCAAGCTCTGTCAAATTGGTTGTTGATCATCGATAGACAACCATTTTCAGGTCTTACCATAGATTTTCAAGTAGATTTAAGTAAAAACTGTAACACGGCCACTCTGGAACATTCCTTGTCTTCTTAGTAAGCAATTCCAGTGTAGATTTGGCCTTCTGTTTTAGGTTATTGTCCTGCTGAAAAGTGAATTAATCTCCTAGTGTCTGGTGGAAAGCAGACTGAGCCAGGTTTTACTATAGAATTATGCCTGTGCTTAGCTCCATTCCGTTTCTTTTTATCCTGAAAAACAAGCATATCCATAACATGATGCAGCTCCACTAAGCTTGAAAATATGGAGCGTGGTTCTCAGTCATGTGTTGTATTGGATTTGCCCCAAACATAACTCTTTGTATTCAGGATAAAAAGTGAATTGCTTTGTCACATTTTTTTGCAGTATTACTTTAGTGCCTTGTTGCAAACAGGATGCATGTTTTGGAACATTTGTATTCTGTACAGGCTTCTGTCTTTTCACTTTGTCAATTAGGTTAGTATTGTGGAGTAACTACAATATTGTTGATCCATCCTCAGTTTTCTCCTATCACAGCCATTAAACTCTGTACCGGTTTTAAAGTGACCATTGGCCTCATGGTGAAATCCCTGAGCGGTTTCCTTCCTATAAGTGCCTTTCTTTGCGAGGCATTGGAAAACATCCCTGTTCTTTGTGGTTGAATCTGTGTTTGAAATTCACTGATAGAATGAGGGACCTTACATAAAATTGTATGTGTGGGGTACCGAGATGAGGTAGTCATTCTAAAATCATGTTAAACACTATTATTGCACACAGAGTGAGTCCATGCAACTTTTTAAGCACATTTTTACTCCTGCACTTATTAAGGCTTGCCATAACAAAGGGGTTGAAGACTTTACTCAAGACATTTCAGCTTTTCAGTTTTAATGAATTTGTAAAAATTTCGAAAAACATAATTACACTTTGACCTTATGGGATATTGTGTATAGGCCAGTGACAAATTCAGGCTGTAACACAACAAAATGTGGTAAAAGTCAAGGGGTGTGAATAACTTTCTGAAAGCACTGTAGCTCTATACTGGATAGTAAGTAGGCTAATATTGTGATAGTGTGAAATTGTCAATAAAAAAATTAGAGGGAATTACAAAATTAGATCTTCAAAACAATCTTGGGGAAAAAAACGAAAATTGAGTATTTATAGTAATTATAATCATGGGAAATGTATGCAATTGAATAGTATCTCAAAAGTTTTAATTTTCTCTGTTTTCATTTGAGAGGAAAATGTTCATGGAATATAACATGTACTTTCTCTAAACACACACATGCATGTCTTTAATGTAAAATTACATAAAATGTGAGATTCCTTTAGGGTAATTTCAAATACTCTGATGAGGAAACCAAAAATCTTAGTAACTATTTGGGGGGGACAAACTATTCTACAGGAACATGTCAGGAAAATCTATGTATTTTTGGACACCTTTTTTATATTTCCCTTTTCAAAGTATATGATATACTTATTTAGAAGTGTGTTTGACATTTGCATAATTAAAAAGTGAATTAACCATCAGAAAACGATTTGTAAATCACTTGTAAAAATGTAGATGTATTTATATTACTAGTGTATTTATTATAAGGTGAAGGGCTAGGTCTAATCAAATTAACACGAATAACATGCATTAAACTTGTATTTTCTTAATTTTATTTAAATGAGCTACTTTATTTTACTTCAAACTATGTAATAATGTTTATGATCAGTTTATAAGCACAAGTTCTAATAACGTAATATAACTTATCTTATAATAAAGTTAAATCCTTAAATTTAACATTTGTAAATGTATGTAAATCAAATTGCCACTGCACCCGCCTTAAATTAGCTTTTATTCCCTTATTGTAGGCTATTTGGTGAGTCTCTACATTTGTCATTGAAATGTTTGCAAACAAAAAAAAGATCCAAATCTTATAGAAATGTCACTGATTAAATCTCAAGTATTCGGTTTAACATGCATTAGGTTAAACCATTAATTAATGCACAGTGGCCTTATACTTGCCAAAATATGATTAATATATTAGCTGACGGTCCACTGTGATATAAACTTTAACTTCGATCAGTCATTTTCAATTACTATTCCTCGTCAATGGTAAGGAATTTTAATCCTTGAAATGACAATAAATCTTCACACCCACACGGGGGCACGATACATGGCCCTGGTGCATGGATGAGACAGTAATGTCCCTCCCCTGAAATAACGCGTCGATGTTTGTAATTTGTCAAATAAATGTGCATGAGAGAAATCATTATTAAACTAAATATAACCAAATGTATGATGTATAGCTTTATAAGGAAGAGGGAATTGTGTCCCCAACATGTACGACAGTCACACGTGGTGCAATTATGGATGCAATTTTCTCACCAAAATGTATCAAACAATATAGGTCTAGAGCTACTCTTTAATAGCCTCGAAATAAATATATTTTTTAGATTTAAAACAATGCCGCATAGCCTGTCTATCGCTCTTCTGAGAAGTGGTCTAATAACAGATCTAAGACATTTTGTCAAGTATTCATTCCAATCAATTGGATTCATTTAATAGTTAAAACGCAATGCTTTTGCTCTCTTTCTCTCGATCTTGCTGCCGCCACCACAAAACATTTAAATTTCCATGTTTTGTGGTGGCCAACATAGGATTTTGTGACTAAATCTAATAGCTTAAGGGCGTTCTCCAAGTTCAAAAGTTCACCTTTTACGATCTCCAAAATACCACTGACTTCTCACGTCCAAATAAAAACATTCCTACCTTGGTTCTCAGCAAACGACACTCAAACCAATCACAGTGTGAAATATGCAAGAATCAAGACTGACAAACAAAATAAAGTTGGCAGGGAGCACACATGATCAGATAATTCCCATAGGTAAGACACATTTTGAAAGGCAATTGACAGCCCATGCACAGGGTAGGCTACTGTATTTTTTCACCTTATCAAACCCCACTTAGAATAAGTAAAATATTAAGTAGGCTATAAACAGCATTATTAACTATGTTACAATAATTGTATAACAATATATCAAGAATGTAAGGAAATGGATATGCATGTTTGTGTTTTTCCCAATGACTAAATGTTTTTTCCACATGAATAGATTCGCGTGCATAAAACCTGATTAAAAAAACTTCATCAAATGTAGCCTTTAGACTAGGAGGTCTATACTACTGTAGTCAAATGTCATGCTGATGTTTACAAACACTATTCATTCCCAATAAAATGGGAACAAGGATAGCACCGACGGCACGTACCGTTGACGGACTTCGCATTGTTTCTCTCTGGGTAATCGAACCCATTCGTCCTTTCCTCTATCTCCATCCTCCTTCATGAAAGCTGCATGCGCGCCGTTCTATCAGCCGGGCGCCTATTAGCAATATTTTCAATTTGATAATGCAATTAGCTGTCTTCGTTGTGTTGAGACGCTACTGTCTTCACTGGACAGACTGTAGCCCCATGCCTACTGGTGCCAGTAAGAATAACAGTTCTTTCACACCCCCATACCTACAGAAATAATTTACCCTAAACATTACGCAATGACGTACGCGCTGCAGTATGCATTCTGGGTTATGTAGGGTTTGGTCGTCGTGTTTGTAGTTGGTGGTTCTGCATCATTCCGCTGAGTTGGCAATGAGTAGACAATAAGAGTTGTGCAGCAGAACACAATTCCGCTTCAGGTTTTGTGATGTGTTTATAAACATAGAGTAGGATGTAATAACACAGTATTGTTATTATTGTTGTACAAAGTTTACTTGGATAACGTAAAATGGTCTTCAAGGTTTATAACAAATAATGGCCAAATTAATCAAACAGTGATTGACCATTTTATTGACCTGGGTGATTCTGGGGTGGAAAGTCTGCAAAATGTTTTTGTCACGTGTCTGTCACCATTGTATTTCTGATATCCATTTAGATTTTTTGGCCAAAACTGACCTTTGTTTATTAAACTTCATAGTTTAAAGGGCAATTCCGACACTTTTCAACCTCATATTCCTTATCTCCAGCACCAAACCACTTTCTACATATGTGAAACGACGCATTTCTACGTTTTGTAGAAAACATATATAACATTAAAAAGTTATACCGATGACGTCATCAAACGTTTAAAAACGGTGATTTTCCAACACTAGGAGATTCGTGGTGATATGGGGAGCAACAAAATACCTTCCTTCTGGCTAGAAACTCATTGCAGGTTTTGAAAATCACCATTTTTCTTTATCTTTTTAACCACAGATCAAAGAAACATGGTGTTTCCACATAGGCCCTGGCTTGTCGCTGGAGATAATGAATATGAGGTTGAAAAGTGGCGGAGTTGCCCTGGTTTGTGCCTTGTCATCTAACTCTAATCCTAAAGCTACTAACGGAGCCCAAAAAAACTTCTTTTTTTTTGTGAACTCTCGGGTTTATAGTATCCTTTCTACCCAAACCCATGTGCTTTGATCATGGAGAGAGAAAATCGACCATTCTACTGTAATGGGGGTTTGATTGAATTGAGCCCCCTGGTACAAGACGACCCCAAGGAACACTACTGTGACTGTAAACTTTACAAATAACCAGGAGATGGTGCTGCAACCCTTTCACATTCCACTGCACGTGTCTATCTCCCCTGATCATGTCTTGTTGCGAGCAAGCCGAGCAGCAGTCTGACAACTCTGAACCTTGGGCATAGGCATACATTTAATATGTGCCAATAAAATATCAAATGGAATGCTAAAATAGTATAGAATAAATGCAGCTTTTACGCGTAATTCATATCCACTGTCCGCCATGCGTAAATGATAATTGTCAGATTTGTCGCAATAAAGGTTTAAAAAGTGTTATTGAATATTAGAAAACGATTGAAACATGTCTCACGTCTGAAATGACTCTAATGCTAAGATTATATTTATTGTCCAATGTTAAAGTTAATGTCAAGTGTGTGTGTGTGTGTGTGTGTGTGTGTGTGTGTGTGTGTGTGTGTGTGTGTGTGTGTGTGTGTGTGTGTGTGTAAATTGCCCCTCCCATGTGTGGAGAAGAGAAGATGGGTGGATGATGTTTACTTTTACCGCTGATGCGCAGAGCCAAGGACTAGAGTGCAGACAGCGCCTGATCAACTTGTAAAATTGCTTCCTGCGCAAATTACTGCAACATCATACACGACGTGGGTTTATGGCAACGGAGCCCTAATATCTCGTGCGAATGTCTTACCTCATGGATTGAATAATACAGTAACCGATATTCTTGTAATTCCGACATAAAAGGTTGTTATTGGAGGGATCATTTATCTGTCATCAGGCACCTGGGAGAAAATGTGGAGATTTACGCATTTATTAGCTTGCCTACTGGTGGTGTGTAAAGATGTCACTGCGCAGAGTAAGGTAAGTTATAGGCATGACTTAGTAATGGACTGATAACACCTGTTTGATTCTGCAATGGCAAATGTAAGGAACTCCACCATGCGTAATGGAACTGGGATTCCTTGTGATAAAATCTGAATAAAAATTTGTAAATATTGTCCTGCAGTTCTGCTACAGTAGGCGAAATTGATTATTGCTGTTCAGATTATATCTGAAAAGCAATGATTTATGCATTCTTTAAAATAAAAAAATACTATCCCACTTAAAAATCATCATACATTATTTCCATTAAAGTATTGCACAATTTGCATAGTTCAATTCAAAATAGTTAATTCGTTCACGTGGGTGTGAAGGCCCAACGGTCTTGTAGCATGAGGTTGTTGAAAGGGAGGAGCAGTTTGCATGACAAACAGTAGGCCTACACATCATGTTATCCCAATAATCCATAGGATTTCCAAATTAGAATGCCCATTTCCAATATCAACCATTGCTTTATATGGCCAGGTGTCCAGTCAGAGATCAATAATTTTGCCTCTCCATGGACACCAATGAGAAATGGCAGCCCTGACTCTCTCTACTTTCAATCTTGTGGGGACTGGGCATCATGCCTACTACACACCAGCCTTCTAATGTAATTCTGCACATTTGTTTCTATGATGAATAGATGTCATTAATGAAAAATTACATCAGCCTGCTTGGTTTATAAATATAGGCTTTGAATCACCTTATTGCATGTCATCAAACTAAGTAACAATTACATTAGGTTTTCCCAGTGAGCCTTCCTGTGTAGGAAGAGATGTAGGAAGAGGAAGAGATGGCTGTGGCACCCAGTCGGGTAACAGTAATATCTGCCCTGCCTTGTTTGAACAGCTGCTGGACTTCCATAACCCCTCTCATAGAACTGCAATGCTTTGAGGATAGTCTAATCCCGACTCCCCCATGGTTCTGTGTGGATGACTACTTCCCCCTTGGTCTAGAAAACAACATGGGTACAAGACAAGAGGCACACAAGCCCATGAAGGCTGTCTAGCAGATTTTCTTCTACTTTGTGCGTGAGAGGAACAGTGTGTGTGGAACAGTTATAACAATGAGCACAGGTGTCATGTGTTCACATCATGGTATTAGTTTTCTCTCAAGAACAGTGGAATGTAGTGTAAAATTGCATTAGCAGGACTCTAAAAATGATAATCCCTTATTATTACCCTGATCATCAAATGTATTGATGGTGACCTGGAGGAAAGCCCAGTAGAATCACTAACAAACTTGTGATTGATTTTAACATGGTTCTCTCTGTTCTCTGTGAGACGTCTCATGTGCCTGTCTTGTGTGCAGCCTGGCTGCCCTCTTCCTCATTCCGTCCCATTGGACACATCCTGCCCAGCCTACAGTGTCATGGCCCACTGGTGGCACTGAGATGATTGCGAGACAAAGCCAGCTCAGAGGAGAACACAGAGGGTACGGTGCAATGGCATGGGAACAGGCGTGTGCACCTGCCCCTTGTTTTGGTTGTTAACAAGGCCAGGAATACTGCCGAGAGGTCAATGAGAGGGCGGAGAGAGAGAGAGACGGGGAGAGAGAGATGTAGGGAGGAGACAGGACGCCCCCCTGTCACAGTAATGAACTAACAAGCCTCAGTATGTCCCTGGGACTTAATTAATAAATGAGACTCAATGTGTTAGACGGTCTGTCTGAAGGTCTCAGTGGCCGTGGCCTCACTGCAGCTGGAAGAGGGCTTTGATTCTGAACAGCAGGAAATGAAGGAGACAGTGACACAGACCGTAACAGCAAACAAAAAGCAATCTTCCCTTCTCCTCTGAGCGATGTGATGTAAGAGAAAACTAACACACATTTATAGCTGAAAGCTTAATTATTAGTTATATTTGTCTGAGCCCTTTATCTAAGGATGCTCCATATAGAAAATGGCTGCCAGAGGATCACATGGTCAAAGGGAAGTATGTTTCACCCATCCTCTACACCACCTGCCTTCCACCTGCTTTTCCAGTACTGTATGTTTCCTTGTGCCTGACTGCTATGATGTGAATCTGTGCCCAGTGAGGAGCCAGCAGGGTCTTGCTGTTAGTTCCACAACGGAGAGAGAGGATGTCTCCTTCAGCTGGCAATTTCTCCCAAGCAGCATCCATCACATCCAGGGTCCATCACTGTGTTTTATGATGGAAAAAAATGTCCAAATTAAGGGAAGGTTTGATGCAATTGTACAATCATGTGGAATATTAGACAATGATCTATGGTTTTTCCTAAAAGCAATCAGTTCCATCTATATATATATCCAGTAGGCAGTCATCTGTATACGTATCCCTTTCAAACACCTGGTTCCCAAAACAACAGCATCTGGGGAGGAAAGCAATGACAACCAGCTAATTCCATTCATGACTTTGGTTTTAGGCTTGCCCTGATAATACAAAGATAACTGTTTACAGATAAATAATCTTACTGTAACACAGATTGGCTAACTACCCCCCCCCCCATCCCCCCCCCCCCCCCCATCTCTTTCTCTCTCCTCTCATCTGGAGAGCCACTGAAGATAACCAAAAGGTTCATCGTGTGCTTGGTCGTACACATAAACAGCTCTAGATGGAATGTGGATGTGTACCCCCAAAAGAAACAAGTGCTCAGTAAGCTTGTGTCCAGCTAATTAGCGTGCTAGTGCTAATGCCAGTTTCTGTTCAGGTTAGGGACATCAATTTCATGGTTCATCTCCAGGCTGAAGGCTTAAGTTTCCCCCTGTAGTCCAGGTTCAGATTTCCAGGGGCACAGTAAGACTGTTTATCATAAGCACTACTAATTAGATTAGGAATCAGGTGGACTTTCTGGACAAGAATTTGGACTCCAGTTTGGTCTGTAATGTTTAGACTGGAGAACAAGGTGATAAGTCAAATTTTAAAGGGACAGTTTAAGGGTCTTCATGGGTGAAAAATTATCTTAAAGTCAAGCTGAGTCAATATTCAACTAGCTGTTGTAAAGACCCAAATGGATGCATCAGGGTAATACAATTCCATCTTATTAGATGGTGATTTTGGGGTGAAGTTCTCTTGAACCTTTTTCCTAACCTGAAATATCATCGCTTTGATTTAGTAAACAGAAAAACCCTTTCCAGAAATGTAAATACTGTGTGGAAGCATTTCGCTACACCCGCAATAACATCTGCTAAATATATGCATGTGACCAATAACATTTGAGTTGACATGGATTGGATTCAGCCCTATCACTCTAACAGTCCTACATCTACTAATGGAGGAGTTTTATCTATCAGCTTACCTCAGAAACAGCTTACTGAGTTGAGAGTCTTTGAGATGGACAACTGACCTGCATCAGCGTCTGTTCTTGATCTATTTACAGTCAGGTCCAGAATTATTGTCACCCTTGATAAATAAGAGCAAAATATAGTGTATAAATAATAATTTTAGATACTTTTAAAAAACTTGCTAAACAAATCTCTATATCTGAGCAATTGTATTAGTTTAAAATAATATAATTTCCCCTTTTTCGCAAACAATATAGCTCAGTATTTCTATGATTTATTTTCTACAGTCTTTTTTGCTCATCTTAATCAAGGGTGACAAACATTCTGGACCTGACTGTGTATTAATACAAGTTTGTCGAAAGTAGCCTATATAAATTATCTTGTGTGTTAAAGCTACAGAGCCCTTGTTAAGTCCACAAGCCTTAGGCCTAGTAACAACATGCAGCTGGCCTGAACAATTAGACAAAATCTACGGTCTGAAACGGACATCCTTGTTTATACGGACCAAGGTTACTGTTACAGTAACAGTGTTAAGGCCATCATAGAATAACTTTGGTTTTCTGTGTTTAAAGATAAGACTAACAAGCTCCTTGAATGTGCCAGCCATTGTGTGTAATGAATCTTGTTTTTAACAATTGTGGACACAATTGAGGTTTCACTCAGTCATTGTCACTGTAAGAGTGGCCGTAGCCTTCAGTGAGTTAGTGATCTAATCATGTACTGTGGTCTATGGAATGTGTGTGAATGTGAAGCCATGCAGTTGGGTCCCTTCCCCCTATTGTACAGACAAGAGTTTGTCTTTGGGTCCTATTCTTTTGACCTGAAACTTGACCGCTCTCAGAGGTCAAAGGCTCCAAACTCAAAGCATGCGTTAAGCTTTTAGCAGTCTTAATTATGAATTATCTGAGGTCAGTTGTCTGCTTTCATGCTGGAAGTTCTCTTGGCATGGGATGCTAAATGAACAGAGCGAGGACAATAATGGTTTGCATAGCCAATATAATTTAGCTTTCTTTATAATTAGGACAGTGGACGTCCATCTTGCTCCAGTCTGTGTGTACAGTTGACAGGGTTGAGAGGGAGGAGCCTATAAATGAATGGTGTGTTCTAACTCTTCCCTCTTAATCAATACACAAAATAACAAACACAGGTGTCTTGGAGGCAACCCAGTCAAGCTGGAAGGAATTTCACCAGGTTTGCCATAGTACTTAGTACTTGAAGCATCTTAAGCTCATGTTGCTAAGGAGCAGCCTGGGTTTGGCTCGCCTGCGTCTTGGGTGGAACAATAAGGCTCAGTGGGGCTGTGGGCACAACCCCTCCAAGGGAACTTGAATCTGCTAATCCACTCTGTTTTCATGTGGTTGTAGCATTTGTCAACCCAACCCACTGCCTTTTTCACTTGACATGGGTCAGGAATGGCCGGCCACTACGCACACAGGGGTCTTGCCCAATAATCAAAGACCCCTCTGAGTGTAAGTCTGCAGTAATGGAGGGTACTGCCCCCCAACCCACTCGTGTCACTCAGGCTGCATTCCTCCACTAATGAGCCCACCCCCTCCTCTCCCTACCCTCACCAGCCTGCAGGGTCTGGCCTTCATAAACATTCTCACTCTCAGAGAACCCTCAGTAACTGGACATGTACGCACTGTTACTTCGGCTTGATGCTCTAAGCTTGGGTTTAGGTTGCTCTTTACTGACATAGACAAGCAGACTTGCTCTCCACAGATATCGGCCCAGATCTACAGTTGACTTGCCCAGTGCAGGTTTGGTGTAGGAGGAAGCAGACAATTCTCCCCTAAATACCTTGATTGAGTGCACAGTTGAGACGTTTATCCTGTCTCGATACAACGTGGCAGAGTAAGGGCACAGACAGACAGAATATCTGTAATGCTGCATTCTTGTGCTGCTGTAAGTGGTGCCACATGTGGGTCTGCCTGCCCCAGGGTTTATAGAGATTCATGTGGGTCTGCCTGCCCCAGGGTTTATAGAGATTCATGTGGGTCTGCCTGCCCCAGGGTTTATAGAGATTCATGTGGGTCTGCCTGCCCCAGGGTTTATAGAGATTCATGTGGGTCTGCCTGCCCCAGGGTTTATAGAGATTCACGTGGGTCTGCCTGCCCCAGGGTTTATAGAGATTCATGTGGGTCTGCCTGCCCACGGGTTTATAGAGATTCATGTGGGTCTGCCTGCCTCAGGGTTTATAGAGATTCATGTGGGTCTGCCTGCCCACGGGTTTATAGAGATTCATGTGGGTCTGCCTGCCCCAGGGTTTATAGAGATTCATGTGGGTCTGCCTGCCCACAGGTTTATAGAGATTCATGTGGGTCTGCCTGCCCCAGGGTTTATAGAGGTTAATGTGGGTCTGCCTGCCCCAGGGTTTATAGAGATTAATGTGGGTCTTCAATCAGGGTTTATAGAGATTCGTGTGGGTCTGCCTGCCCCAGGGTTTATAGAGGTTAATGTGGGTCTTCAATCAGGGTTTATAGAGATTCCAAAATCTCATTGGAGGAAGATGACAGGTTAAGCCCCCTGGAAAGAGGGTGTGAGAGGGAGCTGGGCCCCAGAAGGTGCTGGAAGATGAGCTTAGCATCAATACAGTGCAGCAACCCCCTGGCCTCTACATGGGGAGATGACCAGAGAGAGCACTGCCAGTCACAGACACCGGCAGAGAGACAGACAGAGAGAGCACTGCCAGTCACAGACACCGGCAGAGAGACAGACAGAGAGAGCACTGCCAGTCACAGACACCGGCAGAGAGACAGACAGAGAGAGCACTGCCAGTCACAGACACCGGCAGAGAGACAGACAGAGAGAGCACTGCCAGTCACAGACACCGGCAGAGAGACAGACAGAGAGAGCACTGCCAGTCACAGACACCGGCAGAGAGACAGACAGAGAGAGCACTGCCAGTCACAGACACCGGCAGAGAGACAGACAGAGAGAGCACTGCCAGTCACAGACACCGGCAGAGAGACAGACAGAGAGAGCACTGCCAGTCACAGACACCGGCAGAGAGAGCACTGCCAGTCACAGACACCGGCAGAGAGAGCACTGCCAGTCACAGACACCGGCAGAGAGACAGACAGAGAGAAAGTCCCTTGAGAACTACTGTGACATCTTAAGTTCTCTGTGAAAAGAAGGTTTTGCGCGTCATCAACCTCCTGTCAACAACAAACAAACGTTATTAAATCAGATTTGCAATAAATGTATGGTATAGAAATGTCAAATTTATGACTGAGCCTAAATATGAAACCCATTAACACTTCACTTTGATGACTGTCTATAATAAAATATGTATTGTTTATTCAATGTTTGTTTTTGTTATTTATCTGGAGTGATTCTGAGGATGATGTCAGTAGAAAGAGCTTTCACAATGGTCGGCCAGAGTTATCTCATTTTACACCATGCGTGGGGAGTGCTAGCGTCCGACAGCTGGGGATAAGAGTTGATATTAATGGCATTGCGTTGGTCTCAATGCCTTTCATGTGCTTCATGACGGCTAGTGTTCAAAGAAGAGGAAGCATGTGGTTAATGTCCCAAGATCACTTTCATTCCCATGCTTTTGTTTCCCTCCTAAGAAAATGTATGTTTTATTCATAGAATGTCCACCAGGGAGGGAGTCATTCAGAACATTGGAACAGCTCTCCATAGACTGCTGTGAGAAGAAATCCAAGCTCAGCGTATATTTTAATGAATCATAATGTTCACGGGGTGAATTGATATAAAGTTCAACCCTGACCATTTATCACTATGAGTTGCTTTCTCAGAATGTCTGTCAGGATTTGTGATAACTGATCAGGCTCCAGACTAGCCATCAGCCAGCAGCATACCACCCTGCATACCACTGCTGGCTTGCTTCTGAAGCTAAGCAGGGTTGGTCCTGGTCAGTCCCTGGATGGGAGACCAGATGCTGCTGGAAGTGGTGTTGGAGGGCCAGTAGGAGGCACTCTTTCCTCTGGTCTAAGAAATATCCCAATGCCCCAGGGCAGTGATTGGGGACACTGCCTTTTGTAGGGTGCCGTCTTTCGGATGGGACGTTAAACGGGTGTCCTGACTCTCTGAGGTCATTAAATATCCCATGGCACTTATCGTAAGAGTAGGGGTGTTAACCCCGGTGTCCTGGCTAAATTCCCAATCTGGCCCTCAAACCATCATGGTCACCTAATAATCCCCAGTTTACAATTGGCTCATTCATCCCCCTCCTCTCCCCTGTAACTATTCCCCAGGTCGTTGCTGCAAATGAGAACGTGTTCTCAGTCAACTTACCTGGTAAAATAACGGTTAAATAAATAAAATAGCCCTTTTACATTCTACCCCACGCTGTGACATCATCCCAGGCTGTGATTGCCTCCTGTAGCTGAGGGACAGGAACCATGTCCAGCTCATTACACGTCAAGAATGCTTTTTTTCAATCAGTGCTATACAACATTTCAAATCAGTCCATTTCATCCACTCTCTTCAACTCTGTCTCCTGTCAGATCTTCGGGGAGACGGAGCCGGTGCGGATGACGTCGGAGGGCTCAGACTGTCGCTGTAAGTGCATCATGAGGCCGCTGAGCAAGGATGCATGCCAGCGTCTGCGGAGTGGCAGTGTGCGCGTGGAGGACTTTTACACGGTGGAGACTGTCAGCTCTGGATCGGACTGCAAGTGTTCCTGCACTGCCCCCCCCTCCTCCCTCAATCCCTGTGAGAACGAGTGGAAGATGGAGAAGCTGAAGAAACAGGCCCCTGAACTGCTCAAGGTGAGTTCCAGTAGTAACAGACCCAACTTAGTGGTAAAATAATATTAGAACTGTAAATGTTGGTAGTAAAATCACTTAATTGACTTTGTAAAGACCGTGACAGAGACCCTGATTGCATGTGTGTGGATTGGTCCTGAAGATATACTGTACATAACCATGGGAGAAGCAGGAACAGGATATCCTTATAATTGTTCAAATTAAAGCTTTAAAGTATCCCAGGTTGTTGCACAGACAGATTTCCACAAGCTCATTGGGTTCTCTATCGGTTGATAACATCTCAGCACCTCTCAGGATGTACGTATCTGAAGCACACATACATTTTTCACTGGGAGTGAGAGGAGAGGAGATGAGGCATGCTATGCGCCACATGAGGAGGAGAACCAGAACCAGATGTGTGATCTGACTGGGTTTAGACATAGCCATGTCTTATAGGGAATACATTGAATTGCATTACAAAGGAAAGGCTCAAAATAACTTTTGGGGAGGGCTTTTAATGCAATATGAAAGGCAAATTGCTGAAACAGTGGATTTGTAGTTGGCAGTATTGTTAAGTCAATGCTTTTCAATTAAAATAGGCGATATTCCCCCGGCTGAGTCCAGGGTCCTTTGCCATCCAGTATTTCCTCCCATGTCCAGAAATCCTGACCTCGCTGTCTCTCCTGCTCCTGCCCGTTACCACGCTGCTTGGTCCTTGGTTGGTGGGTTATTCTGTCATGAACGTCGTAATCCTCCTCGTCTGAGGAGGAGTAAGGATCGGACCAAAGCGCAGCGTGGTTTGATGAATACATACTTGATTTATTTAACGAAGACAAAAACAACTAAACAAACTTACAAAACAACAAAACGAACGTGACGCTATATAACGAAAGTGCAGACACAAGCAACCAACGTATAGACATAGACAATAACCCACAACCCACAATACAAACCAGGCTACCTAAATATGGTTCCCAATCAGAGACAATGCAAAACACCTGCCTCTGATTGAGAACCATATCAGGCCAAACACAGAAATAGACAAACCAGACATACAACATAGAATGCCCACACAGATCACACCCTGACCAACCAAAACATAAAACATACAAAGCAAAGTATGATCAGGGTGTGACACGTGGGTGGTTTTAGGTGTTATTGAATTCACATACTCAATTAAATGTAAAATGTAAAACCTGTCAACATATTTTCCCGCTTCTTTATTATGTTTCGTGCTAATACTCTCCTCTGTGCTGTGTGTGGGTGTACAGCTGCATTCCATGGTGGACCTACTGGAGGGGACGCTGTACAGTCTGGACCTCATGAAGGTTCACTCCTACATCAATAAGGTGGTCTCCCAGATGAACACACTAGAGGAGGTAAGGACAAACAAAACAAAACGTCCTCGTAGAGTACAACAAGTAACACAATAACAAGGACATAAAACAAAAACCAGGGAATACTAGGTTTGCATGCCTTCCTATATACTGTATGTGAGTATATTTGGGTTCTTGCCGTTCTAGCTGTATATGGTCCTTATGCAGACAGAGAGCTGATAAAATGGTTTGTGATTAGATACCAGTAATTCCCCCCCTAAACGGCATGGTTACAGTATCCACAGAGATTTCTTTAACCCCCACAGCTATTCACTAGTCAAACAGGAGAAGATGAACTAGAGGGCAGAGAGAGAGATTTGTGTGACTGGTTCTCCCAGGTTTTGTGTTTGTAATGTTTTTACAAAAGGGGTCTGTTTTCGTTAACAAAGTTATTTGCATTTGGTTGGTACAATGGACTGGCCGGATTCTTAGAACACGTCTGTTTCCCCAGACAATCAAGACCAACCTGACTCGGGACAATGAGTTCGTAAGGGACAGCATGATCACTCTAACTAACCAGTTTAAGAGGTATGAGAACTACTCCAACATCATGATGAGCATCAAGAAGCAGATCTCCAGTCTGGGCCTGCAGCTACTGCAGAAAGACCAAACAGAGACCAAAGCTCAGGTAAGTGTGTCTCTCAAACACACACACACCCACCACACAAAAGCTTGCTCACAAATTACACATCAAACACACAAATCAACGTTCACATGCCCGCTGACACACCATAAATCACAGGCTTGAATTGAATGTCAATGTTTACAGGACACCAATGATGAGAAAACCAAGGACACCGTAAAAAACCCTAACAAAAAGCCCCCTTCATCCAAGCCCCCTCCCAAGCCGCCCAAGGAAAAGGTCGTAAAACCTAAGAAAGAGAGCACCAAGCCTGGGAAACCTGTCAAGCCTGACCCCACAGCCAAGGCCAAGGTGGCAGGGCACCAGCCGGGGGTAGTGAGGGGCATCACCTACTACAAAGCAGCCAAGGTGGATGGGGACGAGCACGGCACAAGTGGTAAAGGTGAGAGAACAAGGGCCGATACAAGATGGCGCCGATAGACATGGTCGCCCTGTTCATTGCTCCTAAGAAACTTTGCACAAGCATTTCCCTACACCCGCAATAACATCTGCTAAATATGTGTATGCGACCAAAACATCCCAGTATGAGCATGTGTATGGAGCCCACTCACCCCTAAAGTCAACATTGGGCTGTGACTTCAGCTGAGTTAGCAGCACTTAGCCAGCCTGTATGAGAGCATCTATGTGCTGTTCTAATGTTCTCAGACCTTATTGTGATTGTTCTAAACTAAACCAATTCAAATAACTAAACTGTAGTCTTGGATCTGATCTACATTACATTATGCTGGATCAGCATTACACCAGACTGTATTTCAGATTCCCAACCGAAACGGATGTTGTACGTCTCCATCGCATATTTTCTTTTTTTGTGTAGAGCAAGCCATTCAAATTTGAATTAACTATGTTGTTCTTACACACGTATGATTAAACAGTGTAAATCTTAGTACTACTCTTGGCATCTTGGAAACAGTAAAACAGTGAATCCTTCACCGTGTAGATCACCAGATCCACAGTACAAGATTTATCCTGCTGTTATTTCCAACCAAGCAGGGCTTGGGCCATCAGAGGATCGAATTGCATGCGTGCATTCAGCGAGCATTAAATAATACATAGAGCTAATGGAATGTCGTTTCAATGGAACATTGCCACATCCATGACATGCCTCAGCTTCACTCCTCGCACACAATGTGTTGTGGGCCCTCATCACTGTGGCGGTGAAAGCTGACAAAACATTTCCTGACTCCTTACAATCCTTATTGAATAGATACTGTAGGTATGCTAGGTTTGCTCAGGGTGCAAATGCACATATGTTGTCAGGTCATTTGTTCTGCCATGCCAAGCTGTTTAGCCATACTTTGGTGAGTGCAGCCACACTTGTCAACCCAGTGAATCGATTCAGCTTCATTTCCATAATCTCTCACAAAGAGTAGTTTGCCTTTATTCAAACCAGAAGTCTTGCATCTTTTAGATAAAGGACGATGTGGCTTTTGAAGTATCAAGCAACACTGCTTCTCTTTCACAACATACTTTAGAGACCTACAGCACATTCTCCTATCTATGCTGCCTGACTGACTCCTAAGCTGTCCCTGACTCCCTATCTTGTTAGGCCTTCAGTAGATACATGTGGTCAAGTAGTGTGCACGGCTAGCACCCTGAGGTTCAGAGTGCGCGTGTGGTGCAGATGTGCTGCTTATGTAGCAGGCAGAGACGTTTTATCTCACGCATCTGTCTGGCAGCTAAGGAAGTGAGAGTATGAGTAACAGAGGGGATCAGCCTCAGGCTGGCCCAGTCCTCCTGACACTGTCCTCTGTTCTGCTATTCTCTCTCTAAGGCCAGGGATAAGAAAATGCCATGTGAGGGCTGTGGAATTCTGAATCCAAACAGAGAGGCAGAGACAGCGGGACAGACTGGGTTACAGAGGAGGGGACAGAGACAGTGAGAGAAAGCTGGCATACTCTGTGTGCTATATAACTAATGCATTCCCCTTTGATGTGGCCCCTGGAAATCTATGGTACTGTACAGTGTCTGTCTCTCTGGCAGAGGTCTCAAAAGCAGCTCATACAGGGCCTTTTTGATTAATTAAGCCAGCTAATTCTAATGAAAACTAGTGAAGACAAGGACCCTCCAGACTTTGAATTTGAGTCTAACTAAATCCCATGGCCTACTTTCCAATACTTGTCTTTATCCTCAGACAACGCTGCCAAGACTCACACCGTCCACCACGTCAAAGAGACACACTCTGAGGACGGAGGTGCTGAAATTGTCCTGGAAACCATTGAGGGAACCACAGCTGAGCCAACAACTACCAAAGAAACTGCTACCACTACCACAACCACCACCACGAGCACGACAACAACGGCAGCAACAACAGCCAGTACTACAATGCCATCCACTACCACCACCACCATTGTAGCAAGAGTTCAAAGGCTAGACAGACCAGCCCCCACCATCATGCTGTTCCTAGACAACTCTGACAACAACAGCCGGCCAATCCTGCACAGAGCAGGTAGCCTGACCTACACAATTACCTAGTGTAGTGTACATTATACTACACCATATAACAACTAAGTGTGCTCATTGACAGCAGTAGAGACAGTCAGTGCTATGACTCTGTCCAATTCAGTAACGGATAAACATGTAATGTTTAGCTGCCAGAATGTGTGACTGTGAAATTGGATGATTGAAAACTCATGCAGGCCATTCTTTATCAAGTCTTCTGGTAGTTTCTGTGTTGACTGTATTGTACTGTACTTGGCAGGTAAAATCCTGGACTGTGAGGGGACACTGGCCTCTATTGAGCTCCCAGAGAAGCAGCACAGCTATGGGCGGAACGAAGGAGCCTGGATGAAGGATCCCCTGGCCAAGGACTCAAAGATCTACGTCACCAACTATTACTACGGCAACAACCTGGTGGAGTTCCGAAACCTGGACAACTTCAAACAAGGTGGGCATGGCATAGAAATTGAATAGTGTTATATCATTATAATTGTTCATTATTTTCAGTTCCTATGGAGCATGGGGTTTGAACTGTACATCTATGGAAGGATCAGTGTAACAGTATTATAGTCTCTAATGATCTGTAGTGACCAATGAAATGTAGTGAGTAGAAAGTGAGCCATGAAATGTAGTGAGTAGAAAGTGACCCATGAAATGTAGTGAGTAGAAAGTGACCAATGAAATGTAGTGAGTAGAAAGTGACCCATGAAATGTAGTGAGTAGAAAGTGACCCATGAAATGTAGTGAGTAGAAAGTGACCCATGAAATGTAGTGAGTAGAAAGTGACCCTTGAAATGTAGTGAGTAGAAAGTGACCCATGAAATGTAGTGAGTAGAAAGTGACCCATGAAATGTAGTGAGTAGAAAGTGACCCTTGAAATGTAGTGAGTAGAAAGTGACCCATGAAATGTAGTGAGTAGAAAGTGACCCATGAAATGTAGTGAGTAGAAAGTGACCCATGAAATGTAGTGAGTAGAAAGTGACCCATGAAATGTAGTGAGTAGAAAGTGACCCATGAAATGTAGTGAGTATACACTACAGTAGCTTGAGACTCAAACATGCAGGTTTAGTTGTAATACTGTGCTTTTCATTTCACACACAAAGTCGTCCCCCCCCCCCCCCCCCCCCCCCCCTCATCCTCCTTGCACTAGTACTTGGCGAGAGAAATAGGATTACTCCTCTTAACTGACTGGGTAAAATTATCTATCCCACTGGACTAGCCTGGTTGATTTAGAGGTGTTTGGACAGAAGCTTTTTTTAACTCACATCTTACAAAGCGTGACGAGATTTTGTTCTGGTATCCAGTAGGGTGGTGAGTTCACAGCAGTGTTCGGATGACTAGGTATCTCTGTGAGTGGCTGTGATCCCTGCCTAGGCTGACATGTGCCTCCCCTTTGAACTGGCCAGAGCTGAGAGGGATTAGAGAGGCATGGGCTGGGGTAGGGGGTGGTTCTGCGCTAACGGGTTGTTTTTGTCCTTCACTGCAGCTTCATTCATTATCTAAATCACACTTCCTGAGGTGGAACTGTTACAGAGCGATGTGACCAGATATGATCATGACACTAATAACAGGACATCTGTGTGGACAGTGGGAGCGGTACAGTCAAACAGAAACTAACCAGTCTCTCATGTGAAACCATTATATATACGTTTATGGTATAACTATTAAACACCTCAGTGGCGCCCACAATGAATTGACTGTACATGTTTATATATAAGATGGCATGATGTTAGCATACTGTATGGGGGGTAACATGATATGCAGTTAGTTTCTCAGTAAACATCCCTGTATATGGTCCTGTTAGGTCGCTGGAGCAACCTCTTCAAACTGCCTTACAACTGGATCGGCACGGGCCACGTGGTGTACAACGGAGCCTTCTACTACAACCGAGCTTTCACCAAGAACATCATCAAGTACGACCTGAGGATGCGCTACGTGGCCGCCTGGACCCTCCTGCATGATGTGGTTTATGAGGACACTACCCCTTGGAAGTGGAGAGGTCACTCGGACATTGACTTTGCCGTGGACGAGAGTGGGCTGTGGGTGATCTACCCTTCCATGGACTATGACTACTCTCAGCAGGAAGTGATTGTCATCAGTAAGCTGGACCCTGGGGATCTGTCCATGAAGAAGGAGACCACCTGGAGGACAGGCCTGAAGAGGAACTCCTACGGGAACTGCTTCATCATCTGTGGGGTGCTGTACGCTGTGGACGTCTATAACCAGAAGGAAGGGGAGGTGAACTATGCCTACGACACCCACACCAACTCAGAGGCTATCCCTCGTCTGCCCTTCACCAACGAGTACGCCTACACTACCCAGATAGACTACAACCCCAAGGAGAAGGTCTTGTATTCCTGGGACAATGGACACCAACTCACATATAACATACACTTTGTTGACCAATGAGCACAGGCGTTTTATGCTCTGGTAAAGTATCATCAGCACCATGACAGGATTGCCATCCCCCATAGAGATAAGAGAGATGGTCAGTAATGGACAGTCTAGCAGCACCCATATTGGATTCAGCAGCCAACATTCCTCTTTCAATGCATGCTAACCAAGACACTTGACAGCATACCATGCATCCCATACACAACAATGCTCCTCGTCAATGTGGACACAGTGTTGGTATGTTATTGGAAATCACAAATTGCTCATTTATTCCTCCCATTTGATTTTTATGGCCCATCAAGCTCCATCCTATCACCTAGCACTTTGATCATCTGTCATTGTCATTTCAGGCCTATTGATGCTTTTGTTTTTTAACATGTATACATGATGTTGGGTACTGTAGTGTTAACTGTTGAAATTGTTTATTTTAGTGAGGATGAGGGATACTTTGAAAATATATGACCTGACAAACACAATATACATGAGTTTCTAAACTTAAGATTTTGTACTCGCTTGTAATTTACCAGAAATGTATGCTTTATATTTACATTGTTGTTGCTTTACATACATTTTGTATAAAGTAATATGTTCATTTTTGTTTTAATGATGAGTTTCAATTGTTGCTGCTCGTAACATTTACACGTTCACGACATGTTATAATCATTTTGGCCTATTTATAAACCACTACCCTTTAGGAAATTAACTGTCATGGAGGTCAATTGTGTAAATGCATACAGATGTACAGTATTGTCTTAAAGGAAATATAATCCATGAACCTCTATGACAGTTTCAGCTTCACGGTTAGTCAAAATTGATTATATCTGTATGATGTGCATGTACTGCCGTTATGGAGAGTTATGAAGACCGCTAATTCAAGTAAAGCTTTGTCTAAATATCTTTTGAGCATTTTATTATCATATTTGATTTATTTTGGGGGGAAAAACACTTTCATTGCATACTTATTCTGAATCTATTTTGATAGTTTTGTTAATAAGTGTACACAGAAATGTGCACGGCTAATTACAGCACTGCAATGTATTAATTTGTAATGTTGTGGTGTTTGATACACAATTTCTGACAGAAAGGATTTTAAGTGGAAATATTATACCACACACACAACCCGTTGTGCTTGTCTCTATGCTATGATGAAATAAACAATTCCAGTTTTAAATATCTGCTGTGGGAAGTCCAAATCCATGTGCACAGACAGAACCAGTGGAAGCAGGACTTCCATGCCCAGTGTTATGTGTTGACAGGATGCAGAATTACTCAATGATTCCTCTTGAGTTTTTTGTGTGTGCTTAACTCTCTCCCTGACTTGTGTTTTGTTCCAGTACAAAGGTCACTCAGCACTGCTTGATTGGGAGTGCACTAAACGAGCCGGCCTGTCCTGAGGTCATGGTAACAAGGGCAGGGCAGGATGAATGGCTGGCTCGGGATGTGAAACTGTTTAGCTCTAAGCTCCAAGCCAGGCAATGCTGGAGGGAGGAGTGGAAATGTAGCATAAGATGAATGTATAATGGGTGTGGTCCTCTCATGTGGTCCTCATTTGGGAACACAACCACCACCCCCTCAACAATGCTTTTTAAAGTACAGCTTTGCACATAATGTTGGAGTTTTCATCATCTAATACAGCCAATACTTCCATTGCATGCATGAATTTGAGTGTAATGAATGCTGTTTTATGTGTTTGTTATTGTCTGATTGCCAATGAACTCCACCGGTACAGTGAGATGCTAACATGTTGTTGTCATGCAACATGGGACAATGATGGCCACCAGGGCCAGCTCTAGCCTTTTATGGGGCCCAACCTCACGGCAAAATATTTTAGTGGCCCCTCTCTTGACTGTGGAGAAAATGTATTTTGTTTTAAATTTCATTCACTAGGACCCACATTTTGCCATGGGCCCCAGTGCAGTCAAAAGCATAATGTTTCTGTGTTATATATATTTCCACACTACGAGGTTGGAATAATACTTTGAAATTGTGAACATGATGAAATTGCCTTTTTAGTGTAAGAGCTGTTAGAAATGACTGACAAAACGCCTGTTTCGGTGGGATGGAGTTTTGGCCTTCCATGGTGACATCACCATGTGGTAAATTAGTTAATAGACCAACAAGAAAGAGAGTTCCAAACCTCTCTGCCAATAACAGCTAATTTTCAGTTTTCTCCTCCCCACTCAGACCATTCCCAGACAGTCCTAGTTAAATTCTTGCTTGAGAAATTGCTATTTGCTAAGAAGCTATTTTTGTTTATTTTTGACCATTTTAATTGAAATAATCACCGGAAGGTACTTAATTGTTACCCAGAAATGATTTTCTATTGAAATAAAAATGGCTGCATTGGACCTTTAAAGCACGTTTTCTGCAATTATACGCATTTTGCCATGGGGCAGAGAGAAAGCTTTGCAATTAATATCACATTTCCTTCAATTCTACCAATTTTGCCATGGGGTAGAAAGATATTTTTGCCGTTTTAAAGCACATTTCCTGCAATTCTACACATTTTGTAATGACATGCCATTTTAGTATGATATCTGAGTGAGAATGACTAACAAAATGAATGGGGGCCCCCTGGAGGTCAGGACGCCTGGGCACATGCCCTGCGTGCCCGGTCGGTATTCTGCCAAGATTACTACATGTTTAGATAGCTGGCTAGGCTAACTACCAATCTAAAAATTGCAGCTGACATGGCTATTTGAGTGACTATCAGTGACTAACATAACAAGAGAAAAACTTCTGATGCACCACCAAATGTTCTAAATTGCACCTTGTGTATTCTACTACTCTTATTCCCTACCGGCCAGGGTCCCTAAGCTTATGCCTGGAACTGGCCCTGATGGCCACAGTTTTGTAATGAAGAACAGTGACAATTCAGATGAACCAGGGTGCTAAGGTTCCCTTGTCTAACACAAAGGTTCTCCTGTTACTCAAAGTGATCCTGTTCACATCTACTGTACAGGGCCTCCTGCTCCGATGATGACCCTGTTCACGATCTCACTCCTGTTCACGATCTCACTCCTGTTCACGATCTCACTCCAATTTGACCGTGTTAAATTAGGCTCAAATATGCAGATTACTGTATCCTTAGTGTCACAGAACTGGAGATCTGTTGATAAAAGCAGCGGATGTGTAGCTATATGGATTGGATTAATGTTGAGCAAGCTTGTCCTCCAAGACCCTCTACAAGGCCTTTTCCAACTATGATGTCATACACAACTGCTGTAGAGACCTTTGCATGTTTTACCCACATCTCCAGCTCCACACCCTGCTCCAAACGACTACACTGAGACCTGTCAGTATATTAGCCTCACTGTGGACATAAAGGAAAAGCACATCTCCAGCCAAGAAAACCCCAGGATCACTGAGCTCTGAAACATGAGAAGAGAAATTATATGATGATTGACGGGCCAGATATTTTGTGATCTGTTGCAAATCATAAGGCCAGAGACTTTTCTGGCATATAAACTTTAAGTGAGGTTGACAAGAACAATTCATATGTCGTTCAAAAACATCAGTTGAGAGAGTGAAGCAACGATTGACAATTGAATCTGAGGCTGAGCTCATCCAATAGAGCTCACCAACTTGTAGTCCTAAAAAATGAAAATTAGGTACCTCTGGTTTGTTCAGCTATTCCTATGGGGACAAATTAACTGGAAAATAATAGGGTTTTGGGATAAATGGTGAAAATAAGGTCTGAGGTTAACACAGGCTAAGGAGATCTTATACAATACATGACCACAAGTATGTGGACATCTGCTCGTCAAATATCTCATTTCAAAATCATGGGCATTAATATGGAATTAGTCCCCCCTTTGCTGCTATAACAGCCTCCACTTTTCTGGGAAGGCTGTTGGAACATTGCGGCGGGTACTTGCTTCCATTCAGCCACAAGATTGTTAGTGAGGTTGGGCACCGACGCTTGGCATTGCGCATGGTGATCTTAGGCTTGTGTGCGGCTGCTCGACCATGGAAACCCATTTCATGAAGCTCCCAACGAACAGTTCTTGTGCTGACGTGGCTTCCAGAGGCAGTTTGGAACTCGGTAGTGAGTGTTGCAACTGAGGACAGCATAATTTTGGCCATTTAGTGTACGTTTTGTACTATGAGATAATATCAGTCAAGAGAAAAACTTCTGATGCACCACCAAATGTTCTAAATTGCACCTTGTGTATTCTACTACTCTTATTCCCTACCGGCCAGGGTCCCTAAGCTTATGCCTGGAACTGGCCCTGATGGCCACAGTTTTGTAATGAAGAACAGTGACAATTCAGATGAACCATGACCTTTATGAATTATGAAGCCTTTATGTGCTTCATGTGCTTTTTTTGATTACATAAATGCTTCAAAATTCATAAAAAGTGACGCTAGCTTATGAAGATTATCTCATGGAACAAAACGTATAAGATCTCATAAGCCTGTGTTTACCACAGCCATTATTTCTGCGTTTGAATTCCTATTGATAGCGTATTGCTAACACATTCCGCCAGTACTGACTAAATGAAACATGTTGAGGAAACTGAGTTGATGAAAGCTTATGCTAGGCTAGAGCAATATGTGCAGCCTCAGAATGACTTTAATGAATATCCTGTAGGCTATTTCCTGCAGTCAGCCAGTCAGTCACTTGAAAATGAGTTGATTGAGCAGGATGTGGGGAGCAGAAATAGGACAGTGAACTAACTATGAGCGCAGGGCAAAGCCTTTCATAATCAAGAAGGTGAATGGCACTTGTGATTAGCTGTCTTGTTGTCAAACCTGTAGGCTTTATAAACTCTAATGTGCAAGACATGGCCAAGGGGTCTCATACTCAATAATTACCCAATTAAAGGTATTAAGTGCTTTCCCCTTTGCTTGTTCGTGGGAGTTGGCACACATTCAATTATGTCCCATGCTTGTTATAGAAGGGGGCTTTCCTGCAGTCTAGCCTAGTGATCTGAAGTGAGGACTAAGGGAAGCCTTTGTATCAGACACAATTGACTCTGGAGATTATCAAGGAGGAGTGGCTGTGTTTGGACATCGGCTACACATATTGTAGCAGAGTATCAGACTCAGGCACAGAGACTCCTACTCAGGCTGGTATGTGATTGTTGCTAAGCACTGCAGTTGTGGTAAGAAATCTTTGGGATTAGATTATCAATGCTTAGGTGTTTGATCAGAGGTTCATAGATGAAGTGTTTGCGTTGGAGAATTACAAAGAAAATACCTGGCTGAAAAATGTGAGGTTTTGAGTAGGTGTTTGTGGCACTGTAGTACTGTAAGTCAACATATCCTTAAAAGGGTTATGGAGCTAAATGTATGTGCGTAATGATTTTATTGACTATGCATTCCAAACATTAGCCAGTGCTGGTTTATAATTGCCCTGTTTATAGATGCTAACTCTAGAGTCCATTCCCAAAGGTATCTTCCGTCCGGGGGGATTTTTAACACGCATCGCTTGCTGTACAGTTTTGGAAACATAAGGACCTTATCTTTCATATCAGCGAGAAATAATAAAAAATTAAAAAACTTAAGGTGAAATTACTACACACCTTTAGAAGGTTAGCGTTCCCACACAGCCATCTTTCCATGTTACAGCGCTTGTTTACGGAAGACATAGGCACACCTGTGCTAATTAACTGCCCCAGATTTGTTTCCTGAAATTCTTCACTGTTTCTTAATAGGGGGAATCCATATTTATGAACAGAACACACCTATTATTCGTAGGTTTTACCACAATAAATTATACTGAAAAAGTGTTTTAATGACTAGATTACTAATCCCATCCCCTATAATTAAATGGCAGGTATGAAACCTTGGGATTTACAAACCTCCTGCCCCTTTCCTGAAAATTCCACCTATAGTGATTGATTGACAGGTCTGAAACTCTACCAACTTTGTGACTCTCACAAATATCCTGCTCCTCCCCTGACAATCCCACCCACAGTGAACGATTGACAGGCCAAACTGTTAAGAATGTGGCCAGGATAACGCATGACAATGAGGAAATTAAATCGAAAATGGGTGCAATAATATTGTTTTACCCAATAAGGATTTGAATTATGTATCTGGTAGGTTTAGAAAAAGCATTGTTAAATTGCACATTGTTTTCATATTTTTGTCACTAATAATGCAATCACAATAATCTAGTAAATTACACATGTGAACTTTGATTTATCTTTTAACAATTTTCTTACTCAATATGGCGGCATTATCTGGTAGGGAATGGAACAAGAACTGTCAACTTGAAAATGCAAACTACAGTTTTACATTTAAATTTGATCATTGATTATGTTCACAGAAAAAATAATATTGCAAATGTTTTATTAATTTATCATTAACAAATGGGATTTTTGGCAGTTATATACACTATATATACAAATGTATGTGGACACACCTTCAAATTAGTGGATTAGGCTATTTCAGCCACACCCGTTGCTGACAGGTGTATAAAATCGAGCACACAGCCATGCAATCTCCATAGACAAACTTTGGCAGCAGAATGGCCTTACTGAAGAGCTCAGTGACTTTCAATGTGGCACCGTCATAGTATGCCACCTTTCCAACAAGTCAGGTCATCAGATTTCTGCCCTGATAGAGCTTCCCCTGTCAACTGTAAGTGCTGTTATAGTGAAGTGGAAACTTCTATGAGCAACAACAGCTAAGTCGCAAAGTGTTAGGCCACACAAGCTCACAGAACGGGAACGGCAAGTGCTGAAGAGCGTAGCGCGTAAACATCGTCTGTCCTCGGTTGCAACACTCACTACCAAGTTCCAAACTACCTCTGGAAACCACGTCAGCCCAAGAACTGTTCGTCGGGAGCTTCATGAAATGGGTTTCCATGGCCGAGCAGCTACACACATGCCTAAGATCAGCATGCACAATGCCAAGCGTCGGCTGGAGTGATGGACGCCATTGGACTCAGTGGAAACGCGTTCTATGGAGTGATGAATCATGCTTCACCAACTGAACGAATCTGTGTTTGGCGGATGCCAAGAGAATACTATCCGCCTGAATGCGTAGTGTCAACTGTAAAATTTGGTGGAGGAGGAATAATGGTCTGGGGCTGTTTTTCATGGTTCGGGCTAGGCCCCTCAGTTCCAGTGAAGGGAAATCTTAATGCTACCGCATATGACATTCTAGGCAATTCTGTGCTTCAAAGTTTTTGACAAGAGTTTGGGAAAGGCCCTTTCCTGTTTCAGCATGACAATGCCCCTGTGCACAAAGCGAGGTCCATACAGAAATGGTTTGTCGAGTTCGGTGTGGAAGAACTTGACTGGCCTGCACAGAGCCCTGACCGCAACCCCATCGAACACCTTCGGGATAAATTGGAACGCCGACTGTGAGCAAGGCCTAATCCCCCAACATGAGTGCCAGACCTCACGAATGGTGTTGTAAAAGAATGGAAGCAAGTCCCAGCAGCAATGTTCTAACATCTAGTGGAAAGTCTTCCCAGAAGAGTGAAGGCGGTTATGGCAGGAAAGCGGGGACCAAATCCATATTAATGCCCATGATTTTGGAATGAGATGTTTGACGAGCAGGTGTCATGTAGTGTATATCTCCATAAATTGTGTCCCTGAATCTGCAGTAGAAAGAAAAATGTAGCTCCGGTTTAGTCTCTCAGACCATGAGAAACAAGATTCTCTGGTCTGATGCAACCAAGACTGAACTCTTTAGCCTGAATGCCAAGTGTCACGTCTGGAACGTGGCACCATCCCTACAGTGAAGCGTGGTGGTGGCAGCAACATGCTGTGGGGATGTTTTCAGCGGCAGGGATTTTGAGACTAGTCAGGATCGAGGGAAAGACGAGCAGAGCAAAGTATAGAGAGATCCTTGATGAAAACCTGTTCCAGAGCGCTCAGGACCTGAGACTGGGGGGAAGGTTCACCTTCTAATAGGACAACGACCCTAAGCACACAGCCAAGAAAACACAGGAGTGGCTTCGGGACAAGTCTCTGAATGTCCTTGACTGGCCCAGCCAGAGCCTGAACATGAACCCGATCAAACATCTCTGGAGAGACCTGAAAATAGCTGTGCAGCAATGCTCCCTATCCAACCTGACGGAGCTTGAGAGGATCTGCAGAGGAGAATGAGAGAAACTCCCCAAATACAGGTGTGCCAAATTTGTAACGTCATACCCAAGAAGACTCAGTGCTGTAATTGTTGCCCAAGGTGCTTCAACAAAGTACTGAGTAAAGGTTCTGAATACTTTGTTTAATAAATTAGCAACAATTTCTAAAAAACTGTTTTTCCTTGTCATTATGGGCTATTGTGTGTAGATTGATGAGGAAAAACATGTATTTAATCAATTTTAGAATAAAGCTGTAGCGTAACAAAATGTGAAAAAAGTCAAGGGGTCGCATCGCCCAAAAGTTCCCACCCACTTCGCTTCCCTTCATTGAAAACTAATGGGGCTCCGTTGTTTTATCACCCCCAACGTGCTAAATAGATTTCCGGTAACTGCAATGAACCAAAACAGTGGCAGACAAGTGGTCAAAACAATTAATCTTGAGGCGACAGGGGGAGTGGGTGCAAAATTCAATCTGTTAGTTATTATATCATATATAAAATGGACATATCTATTTTAATATAGACTAGCTCAAAACATTACTAATAATTGAAAATGACAAATTACCAAATGGATCATGATAATTTTCTGGTAAAAAAGTGGAGGTGCAAAAACATACATTGCAGCTGCTCTGTTTGCTCCATTGCTCTAGCGACTATGCTCATGGATGATTAAGCATAGCTTATCCACTTTGCTCTCTGTGTTCTTTGCCTTATGGATTATACATTACAGCATTGTAGCAACATCTGAATAAAATAGCAATAGAGCCATTTAGAAACATAGATAGCAGGTCTTTTTTATTTATTTTTAAATATCTAACATAGATAGCAGGTAGGCCAAGAAAGGAAAAAGTAAGGCCCTATTTGAAACACAATAATGTTTCAAATATATTTTCATCACTTGGCAAAGATGTGGCACCATCTGGTCACTATGGTGACAGAGGATACATCTGTCAACAAACAGGCACACAAGACATGTGGTGGTGTGATTGCTGATATGCCTCTCCAGACTTGGACCTTCCTGTAGTTATCATCTGTAGTTGTCACATTACCTGATTATTATTGTTGTTTTTCAGTGTATGTGTAGTAGACTAACATTTGGATGCTGTCAGTCATCCTAAAGTTGTCATGACAAAAGTTGCAGTTTTCTACGTTCTACTTCACTACAACAGATACTGTACACACAATGTACACTGTATTGACTGTAACAAGATCAAACCGCATCAGTGTAATGACATCATCTCCTACAGTATTTCTCTGACCCTCCGTACTACTGACTGACTCCACTGAAGTCATACTGATCATCATGTTCCAACAGCACCCATCAGAGGAACCCTCAGAGAAACCCTCAGAAAAACAGAAAGATTGAGAGAAATCCCCAAGAAAAAAAGAAAAAAAATTGTACAAATCACTTCCAGACTGCATTGACATTAGCAACACCCTCTTTTCTTAGTCTTGAGAAACAAAATAACAAGTACATTTTTTAATTTTTTATTTAATCTTTATTTAACTAGGCAAGTCGGTTAAGAACAAATTCTTATCTACAATGACGGCCTACCCCGGGCCAAACCTGGACCAATTGTGCGCCGCCCTACTGTAAGCATAGCTTATCCCCTTATCCACAACTGGCCGTTACTCCCAGTCACGGCCAGTTGTGATACAGCCTGGAATTGAACCAGGGTCTGTAGTAATGCCTCTAACACTGAGATGAGGTGCCTTAGACTGCTGCGCCACTAGGGAGCCCAAAATATCCTAATATTTATCTGGGCCCAGTTTGAGAGGGGTGAGCTGCATGTGAAGGGAAGGGGAACGCAGTGCTCTGCTGGGTGTAGGGGAGCGGAGCAGAGAGACTGACCCAATGGGCTGGGGCTGGGCCAAGAACAATGTACTGCAATGCTCAGAGAGTCACACCTCTAATGCAATCAGCCCAGGGCCCAGCACGGTATCCCAACAGCTGGTCTGGCCTGGCACACTGGAATACCACCAAAAGGGCTAGGCTAGCTACTTTGCCCTGACTCAGCTATGCCATCAGTCAAACTGCTCCCTGCCTTAACATGTAGTGCCAGGCAAGTCATAAACACTACAGAGCAGCTGTCGGACTGGAGGCAGGCAGGCAGGCAGGTGGTGGAACATCGATGGGTTAGTTTAAAATGTCATGGCAATTCCTCATATCATTGATGTATATCTATTGACATTGACATTTCATTTCCTGATGGATGTCTTTTTTAAGCAAAATCAATATTGAATTTATGATATGGGTGGGCAGGTCATTCTTTAAAAGCTGCTTGAGTTATGCAGCGTATTGTGAATACACATTTCAGGGCGGAATGCAAAATGTGCAGTTCATAATATATTGTTCTTTCACTGAAGAAATGCACGTCTTCATCAAAATATGTTTCTTAATGGTTTGAACAGTGTAAGTAATTGCATGAATTGGAACGTGCACAGGGCCCATGTTAGTTCTACACCGTGCAGGGATTGAATTTCAGCCTCCATCTTCTTCCAGTTGTGATCAAAAGTCATTTCTGATGGGTCCACAAAAATCCCAGAGGTCTCTGACATTCAGCACTAAGCCAATGGCTGCGCTGGCCTTTTGGCTGGAATGCTGGCTTGGCGACAGCAAACAGAATCTAAGCTAATGAAGAATGTGACCATTCAGATCCCCCTCTTCCATTTACATGCAGCTGTTGTTCGCAGCTAATCTGAAGCTAAATGCTATGACACATCTTTCTACTGCCAGAGCCTCTCTATGGAATCCACTCACACAGACCTTATTCATAACATAAGACAATACAACAAGGGGCTCTGGGGATGGTCTGGCCAGCAGTTGAAACATTGTCAGGAGATCAGAGGTTTGTGGGATGATGAATTATGTTTTCTCTGAAGGTGCCTCAGTACTGGGGCTGCAGACGGTAGGTGTTCTGTCTAAACAGATGTGTTGCTTCCACTGGTCATGATCCCTGTCACCCCTTCACTAATCATCCACTTCCTCCTCCAGTTCTACATTGCTGTCTTATATCATCATGACAGCACCACTGGAGGTCAAAATATTTGCATTCTAATCTAGCTCATTTTGTGGATGCAGTCAGTCAGACACACCGTTTAATGGAGCACTTTCAGCCGATAAACCAGGCGGTAAACCAAGCCCTTCCTCCCCAGCCTGGCTCCCATTAGGGAGACACCAATATGAGGAGAGTCATGTGTCAGCTCCACCTCAGAACTAATCCCTATAGGAACAATAATCCACATTCCCATGAGCATGACCTGTGGACTTAACTAAGTACACAGCTCTGAGCATCAGTAAAGGTGGGGCTAAAATACTGCAGCCGTGGTTGACCCCATTACATAACAAATACTGTAGTCGAGTGGCAATTAACAAATATTACTTCTCTCTACTGTATATAGAACTCCAATTATGCTGTTCGACGTTGTAACTCAATACAATCCAGTTCCTCCATAGGAGACAGACAAGCCAGTGAGCTTCTTCTCACCAGATGTGATGCATAGGCCCCAACTGCTGCTTAAATCAATTTCACATGGGTGAAGAGGAGGAAACTCCCATCCTCTGGCTTGCACACATTATGACACTATGGCCGTAGATATTCAGTTTCATGAGTGGTTGTGTTGAGACTGAATGTTTTCTAATGCTACTAATGCCTAGTGTTCCATGGAGGCATGCAGCATATTCATTATTTAATACTGTGTGATATGAAGTCTCTCACAGATGTCAAATTACCACTCCGCAGAATGCAGCACTGAGAACAGGCAGGACACAGGACAGGTGACCAATGGTGTTGTGAAACAAGACAACACATTTAGACTGGATGTTGAATTTGCCTTTGTAATGTATTAGTATACGTTGACAGATAAAATGAACGTTGACAGTGTTTTTGTCTTGTTTTTAGAACGATCATATCTAGTTCCAAAAGTAAATGCTCTTTATAATCCAATGATCTGCAGCCATTTTGATCGTCCAGATTGCGCACATGGCACATATGTCGCCCATTCTTACAGAAAACCCATTTGTAAACGTTTGATAGAAAAATACATTCTTGGGGTCCCACATTGAGGGGGCTTGCATAATGATGATCTAAGACAGGCATCCAGAATGGCCAGGATAAAAGGTCAGACATGTTGTGAGGTGTCATATCCACTGAAGAGTTCATAAACACTAAATATCCCTTTAACTATATCTCATGCTGAGCACAATAAAAATGGCTCCTCTCATGAACCAGGGGATAAAAGTGAGCAGTAACTCTTCCAGTAAAGGAAAAGTGGGACTGGAACAGTGAAGCTGCAGACTTCCGGTGTAATGGTGATTTCACCCTTAAGGGTGGCCACGCCAAGGATATCAACCCAAAGAATCCAATATCTGTATCCTGTTGTCCTGGGAGACGGGGCGTATGTGGTGCAGGCCAGCACTCCCAATGATAAAAAGTCAAATACAAAAGTGGATTTACAGGATTCTTGCTCTGGCCAGATGTTGGCAGACTTGCTCTTCATTTCACTTGTAAAACAGAGAAGGAACCAAGTGAGCATGAAAAGTATGAATAATTCCAACATTCTTTTGGAGGAATTGTCAGAGCAGTGTTGGGAAGAAAATGGAAAGATCTGTGAATACAGAGAGCACGTGGTAGAAGATGGAATCCCACTGATAAAGCTCTAGATGGACTACCACATCTCAGAGAACTTCCTCCACACAGACCAGTTCTGGACCTCTCTCAAGATAAATTCACTGTGGTGCATGGTCGCAATTATCAGGCAAGAAATCATAAGACAAATATTAACCATTACATTTGTATCTTACAAAGGATTTACACAATGTTGGGGGTAGGACAAGTGGGATAGACCTTATATGTATTGCTTTATTCCCCCATACACAGTAAGACCTAATGTATATTTGATTTGGTAATTTTGGGCAAGCCGGTATCCAGTGGTGATGTTGATAGTGATAGCCATAGGCTACATGTTCCAGGACAATGGAGTGGTTGGTATGCCAGAGGCTGAGCGAGAGAGAGAGAAAGAGAGATAGAGAGATCTCACTTGGAGAGAATGTGTGGGACAGTTTGATGGGATAGCCAGACAGACTGACAGACTGACGGAAAAGTCCCAGCGAACCAGAGTCTGGACAGCTGGGAGAACAAAATAGAACAGTGTCCAGCACACAATCACCACATGACACCAGATACTTTTCACTGATCAGTGAGGGGACTTTTTCTCATCATGAAAATGAAAGCTTGTAGGGAAAACGTCAAACCTGTTCTTTCCAAAGACGAGCTTTGGGAATCAAGCCCATGTCACTGTTCATTTCGACACTGGGGGTTCACTGGCTGAGAGACACCAGACACTTTTCACTGTTCAACACGGGAGACTAATTTATCTGCATTCTCTCTCAATGACACCAGGCATAATTAGGACCAAATGACCAATTGGTCCAGACCCCCTTCCTCTTTCCCACTATCCTAGGGTTGTGTTAACGAGGAGACAGCCCCCTGCACCATCTCCCTCTAACAGTACAGCCAGTCACTAACCTGAACTCTAACGCACACCAGCCGCTGTTCACTGCTCTCTCAATGTCCATGTGGATTCAGGTTCAGTGTAAATCCCTCTCTTTCTTTGTTTTCTTTTTTCTTTCTTTCTCTGTCTCTCTCTCTCTCTTCATATCTCTCTCTCGATCTCTATCCCTCTTACTCTCTCGTTCTATCTTTCTCTCCAATCCTACACCTATCATGATCCGAATAAATACTGTACAGACCTGGGGAGCGGCTGTCAAGGTGAGGGGGAGAGAGCCAATGTTTATGTGTAATGTAAATAATCATGCATGAAACCTTTCCATGATGCGGACATTTTTTATTTTTTATTTTTTTTTATTAATTTTTATCCCATTTTCTCCCCAATTTTTCGTGGTATCAAATCGCTAGTAATTACTACCTTGTCTCATCGCTACATCTCCCGTACGGGCTCGGGAGAGACGAAGGTCGAAAGCCATGCGTCCTCCGAAGCACAACCCAACCAGCCGTACTGCTTCTTAACACAGCGCGCCTCCAACCCGGAAGCCAGCCGCACCAATGTGTCGGAGGAAACACTGTGTACCTGGCACCCTTGGCTGGCGTGCACTGCGCCCGGCCCGCCACAGGAGTCGCTGGAGCGCGATGAGACAAGGATATCCCTACCGGCCAAACCCTCCCTACCCCGGACGACGCTATGCCAATTGTGCGTCGCCCCACGGACCTCCCGGTCGCGGCCGGCTGCGACAGAGCCTGCGCCACCCGGGAGGCCATGATGCGGACATTTACGCCATGTTTGATTACTTGACCTTTCTGTCAGGAGACCATGAGTAGATTATCCCAGACATTCAAGTGCAATTAATAATTGTTTACAGTTGTGGCCGCATGCTAGAATATGTGTGGATGTTTGAAATGCACTCTAGTAAAAACGCTATCTCTCTGGTTAATTAGCCAAAAAATGAGTTAACAAATATCTGTGAAGGGACCAGATGACCACCATAAAGGGTTAAATGGGAGTCTATTTCACAGTCAACATCCCCAACTCTTTCTCACCCCTGTGGCCCTCCCACTAAACACAACACAGACGCAGTCAACAGTGACATTTTTGGGGGAGTATTTTGATAGACTCGTTTCTTTATAGAGGACAGGAGGTTAGAGGGGAGGATGAGTATTGCCTGTCACCTCTCTCCCTTTTTTCTCTTTAAAAATGGAATTGTATCATACATGTGCAGCATATATATATTGCATAGTTTTGACTTTTGGCACGCTCAATACTGATTTTATTTTTGTATGTTTGTTTATTTTTTGCTTACATAAGCAAAGGGATAAGTGTATGGCAAAGGACAGTGTGATTGCAGGAGTAGGGAGATAGAACAGGACTTAAGTCCGAAATGAGATGCTCAGGGCAGCCAAGGTATCTAATATGGGGGGGTTTACTGTAGGCTGTTGACTACTAGCCTGACAACTCATACTAAATTCTTCCGCTGCTCTGTCGTTCACTACACAGTTAGATCTGAGACTGACATAATTGTAATTGTTTGTGGTGACGAGGGGCATGTGGGGTGTTGTACAAAACAAAGTAATCAGCCGATTGGATCGTCCCTAACCAATCATAGTACCAAAGCCAATGACACATTTAAAACCACCACTTTACCCACGTGTGTTACAGCTCTGGTCCTACCCATCTGGCCCAACCAATCGGTTTGTGGACCAATCTGACTGCCCCAAATGTGTTCGCATTCTGGGAAGGGTCGAAGAGGTACTCAGGTCCAGACTCATTGCGGAGAAGAAAGTAACATCCGTGGGCATAGCGTAGCATTTGGCCAGAGCAAGGAGTCTGGGTAGCCAGGCAAGTTGACTACCAGGGTGGTCTACTACAGTATGCCCTGTTATAGCTGTGCTTGTACCGCTCAACTGTTGTTCTAGCCCTGTCTGTCAGTCCCCTAATTCTACAATCCCTTGCTCTATATTTAGGGTAGGAGAGGAATATGATTCATTCAATGGGAACAATATTGTACGATTTGTTATTCAAACACATACAGTGCATTCAAAAAGTATTCAGACCCATTCGTTTTTTCCACATTTTGTTACGTTACAGCCTTATTCTAAAATTGATCAAATAAAATAAAAATCCTCATCAATCTAAACACAATACTCCATAATGACAAAGTGAAAACAGGTTCAAAAATAAATATATACCTTATTTACATGTATTCAGACCCTTGCTATTAGACTCAAAATAGTGCTTCGTGTTTCCATTGATCATCCTTGAGATGTTTCTATAACTTGATTGGAGTCCATCTGTGGTAAATTCAATTGATTGGACATGATTTGGAAAGGCACACACCTGTCAACATAAGGCCCCACAGTTGACAGTGTAAAAAACAAAAAAGAACAAGCCATGAGGTCAAAGGAATTGTCTGTGGAGCTCTGAGGCAGGATTGTGTCGAGGCGCAGTTCTGGGGAAGGGTAGCAAAACATTTCTGCAGCATTGAAGGACCCGCAAGAACACAGTGGTCTCCATCATTCTTAAATGAAAGAAGTTTGGAACCACCAAGACTCTTCCTAGAGCTGGCCGACCAGCCAAACTAAACAATCGGGAGATTGACCAAGAACCCGATGGTCACTCTGACAGAGCTCCAGAGTTCCTCTGTGGAGGTGGGAGAACCTTCCAGAAGGACAACCATCTCTGCAGCACTCCACCAATCAACCCTTTATGGTACAGTGGCCAGACGGAAGTCACTCCTCAGTAAAAGGCACATGACAAATCGCTTGGAGTTTGCCAAAACGCACATAAAGGACTCTCAGACCATGAGAAACAAAATTCTTTGGTCTGATGAAACCAAGATTGAACTCTTTAGCCTGAATGCCAAGTGTCACATCTGGAGGAAACCAGGCACCACTGATCACCTGGCCAATACCATCCCTACGGTGAATCATGGTGGTGGCAGCATCATGCTGTGGGGATGTTTTTCAGGGGCAGGAACTGGGAGACTAGTCAGGATCAAGGGAAAGATGAACGGAGAAAAGTACAGAGAGATCTTATGGCGCGCTGAAGGTGGACGTGGGCTGCCTCCCAGGTTTCCTCAGCGCGCCGAAACCAATTTGTCCACCGCAGGAGCCTCGGTCTGGCTCTGATGCCAAGGAGCCAGAACCGGCTGATACCCTAATACACATTGAAAAGGAGTGAGGTTAGTGGAGTAGTGACGTAGTGAGTTCTGGGCCATCTCTGCCCAGGGCACGAACTTCGCCCACTCCCCCGGCCGGTCCTGGCAATATGACCGCAAAAACCTGCCCACATCCTGGTTAACTCTCTCCACCTGCCCATTACTCTCGGGGTGAAAACCTGAGGTAAGACTAACCGAGATCCCCAGACGTTCCATGAACGCCTTCCAGACCCTTGATGTGAACTGGGGACCCCGATCAGACACTATATCCTCAGGCACCCCATAGTGCCGGAAAACGTGTGTAAACAGGGCCTCTGCAGTTTGTAAGGCCGTAGGGAGACCGGGCAAAGGGAGGAGACGACAGGACTTCGAAAACCGATCCACAATGACCAGGATCGTGGTGTAACCCTGTGACAGTGGAAGATCGGTCAAAAAATCCACCTTGACATATAGATCATGCTCCAACAGGCAACCAAGCACCCTGCGCACCAGGGACACATGCTCGGCGCCTGTAGCGGAGTATATCAGAATATCATCGATATACACCACTACACCCTGCCCATGCAGGTCCCTGAAGATCTCATCTACAAATGATTGGAAGACTGATGGAGCATTCATCAACCCATATGGCATGACAAGGTACTCATAATGACCTGAGGTGGTGCTAAGTGCCGTCTTCCACTCATCACCCTTCCGAATACGCACCAGATTGTACGCATTCCTGAGTTCCAATTTTGTGAAGAAGCGTGCCCCGTTCATTGACTCAATAACTGTATTTATCAGAGGTAACGGGTAACTATATTTCACCGTGATTTTATTGAGACATCGATAATCAATGCACGGGCATAAACCGCCATCCTTCTTCTTCACAAAAAAGAAACTCGAAGAGGCTGGTGAAATGGATGGCTGAATGAACCCCTGACACAGGGATTCAGAGATATATGTATCCATAGCCACCGTCTCCGCTTGCGACAGGGGATACACGTGACTCCTGGGATATGCAGCGTCTACCAGGAGATCTATCGCACAATCCCCCAGTCGATGGGGTGGTAATTGAGTCGCCTTCTTTTTACAGAAGGCGAGAGCCAAATAGGCATATTCGGGTGGAATGCACATGGTGGAGACCTGGTCTGGACTTTCCACCGTAGTAGCACCAACGGAAACCCCTAAAAACCTACCTGAGCACTCTCGCGAACACCCTGTGAGAGCCCTCTGTGGCCAAGAGAGAGTGGGGTTATGACAAGTTAACCAGGGTAGGCCTAGCACCACAGAATATGCAGGAGAATCAATAAGGAAAAACCTAATCTTCTCCTTGTGACCCTCCTGCGTTATCATACACAAAGGTGCGGTGACCTCCCTGATAAACCCTGAACCTAATGGTCGACTATCTAAGGCATGAATAGGGAAAGGCATATCCACAGAAACAATAGGGATCCCTAAACTATGAGCTAGATCTTTATTAATGAAATTCCCAGCTGCGCCTGAATCTACTAGCGCCTTATACTGGGAATGCAGGGAAAAGCCTGGAAAAGTGACAGAGACAAACATAAGTGCGACAGAGGGCTCTGGATGAGAATGGTGCCTACTCACCTGGGGTGATGCCAGAGTGCCCTGCCTGCCTTCTCTATTCCCAGAGGAACCAACCCGGCACCGACCAGCAGTGTGATCTCTGCGACCGTAGATGGTGCTCGAGCAGGAACCCCCTCCGGTCTCCCTGCGCAACATCCCTCCCAATTCCATAGGTTCGGGAGAGAGGGTGCGGGAGGATGGAACAACCAGACCCCGATCTAGATGTCCACGAGTAGCCAGCATGTTGTCCAGCCTGATGGACATGTCTACCAGCTGGTCGAAGTTGAGGGTGGTGTCTCTACAGGCCAGCTCCCGACGGACGTCCTCGCGTAGACTCCAGCGGTACTGGTCGATCAGGGCCCTGTCGCTCCATCCAGCGCCGGCAGCCAAGGTTCTAAACTCCAAAGCAAACTCCTGTGCACTCCTCGTCTCCTGCCTCAGATGATAGAGGCGCTCACTCGCCGCTTTGCCTTCGGATGGGTGGTCGAATACTATCCGGAAATGGCGGATGAACTCCTCAAAATGGTCCAACGCCGCATCCTCCTCTCTACACACAGCGCTGGCCCACTCCCGGGCTTTCCCGGTGAGGCATGAGACGAGGGCGCAACTCTTCTCACGGTCTGATGGTACTGGGGAGACCGTGGCCAGATACAACTTAAGTTTAAGGAGGAAACCCTGGCAGCCGGCAGTATCTCCGTTGTATCCAATGGGTAGGGGTAAATGGATTTTGTTCAGTTCAGGAGGGGAAAAAGTTTTCAAGGAATACCCTGGTTGTGGGAGTGGAGGCGCTGGAGAAACTCCCTGTCTCTCCCAGCGGTTCATATTCTGGACAATGCGATCCATGACTGCGCTCAAACATTCAATCTCCTCCGTTTGTTCCCGGACGCGTTCCTCCACCTCCATGAGCGTAGTGTCCTCTCCTGCTGACTTCATATTAGGGTCAGAGATTCTGTCAGAGTCGTGTGTATAGGTGGCAGGGAAGTCAGGCGCAGGAGAGTCAAACGGAGTGTAAAATGGAGTCTTTTAATGAAAGTCCAAATACATGCTCCATAACACTAAATAAGAAACGAACAAACAAATATGGGTACAAAGACCCGTCGCGCACCTATACACATAAAAACAATACTAACAAGAAACAATCTCTGACAAAGACATGAGGGGAAACAGAGGGTTAAATACACAAGAGGTAAAGTGATGGGATTGAAAACAGGTGTGTGGGAAGACAAGACAAAACCAATGGAAAATGAAAAATGGATCGATGATGGCTAGAAGACCGATGACGTCGACCGCCGAACACCGCCCGAACAAGGAGAGGCAACGACTTCGGCAGAAGTTGTGACACTGCTCCAGAGCGCTCAGGACCTCAGACTGGGGCGAAGGTTCACCTTCAACAGGACAATGACCCTAAGCACACAGCCCAGACAAAGCAGGAGGGGCTTTGGGACAACTCTCTGAATGTCCTTGAGTTGCCCGGCCAGAGCCCGGACTTGAACCGATCGAACATCTCTGGAGAGACCTGAAAATAGCTGTGCAGCGACGCTCCCCATCCAACCTGACAGAGCTTGAGAGGATCTGCAGAGAAGAATGGGAGAAACTCCCAAATACAGGTATGCCAAGTTTGTAGCATCATACCCAAGAAGACTCAAGGCTGTAATTGCTGCCAAAGGTGCTTCAACAAAGTGCTGAGTAAAGGGTCTGACTACTTATGTAAACGTGATATTTTAGTTTATTATTATATATTTTATTTAGCAAAAATGTTTGCTTTGTCATTATGGGCTATTGTGTGTAGATTAATGAGCTTTTCTGAATGCTGTGTCCCCTGCTCGCATAACGTAGTAGTGACTTTCGAACAGCACCCTGACTCACCTATTGCTGCTCTTTTGACCCTATGATCACTAGGCTAAACAGCTGATGCCCCCTGGACTGTTTCAATAACATGGTACCTCATTTTGTTTACCTGTTGGTCCCAGCCTCGAACTCAGATCCTGTATGGACCTAACTGACCCGCTCTGCCCATTCATCGCCATTTACCAGCTGTTGTCTTAGCTCTCCTGATCAACACCTGTGATTGCTTTATGCCTCTCTCTAATGTCAATATGACTTGTCTACTGCTGTCTTGGCTAGTTTATGTTGTTTCATTTCACTGTAGAGCCCTCAGTCCCGCTCAAAATGCCTTTCGTCCCAACCCACACACATGCGGAGACCTCACCTAGGTTAACTGATGCCTCCAGAGACTAAACCTCTCTCATCGTCACCCAACGCATAGGTTTACCTCCACCGTACTCACAATCTACCATACCCTTGTCTGTACATAATGCCTTGAATCTATTCTACCATGCCCAGAAATCTGCTCCTTTTATTCTCTGTCCCCAAAGCACTACAAAACCAGTTCTTGTAGACTTTAGCCGTACCCTTATTCTACTCCTCCTCTTTTTCTTTGGTGATGTAGAGGTTAACTCAGGCCGTGTAGCCCCCTGTTCCACTCCTATTCCCCAGGCGCTATCATTTGTTGACTTCTGTAACCATAAAATAAATGGTTTCATGCATGTAACTGCAGAAGCCTCCTCCCTAAGTTTTTGTCCCCCCACTGCTTTAGCACCTCTGGACCCTGATGTCCTAGCCGTGTCTGAATCCTGGCTAAGGAAGGCCACCAAAAATTCTGAAATTTCCATCCCCAACTACAACATTTTCTGCCAAGATAGTACTGCCAAAGGGGGTGGAGTTGAAATCTACTGCAGAGACAGCCTGCAGAGTTCTGTCATACTATCCAGGTCTGTGCACAAACAGTTCGAGCTTCTACTTTGAAAAATCCACCCTTACAGAAATAAGTCTCTCACTGTTGCCGCTTGTTATAGACCCCACCTCAGCCCCCAGCTGTGCCCTGGACACCATATGCAAATTAATTGCCCACCATTTATCTTCAGAGTTTGTACTGTTAGACGACCTAAACTGGGATATACGTAACACCCCGGCCGTCCTAAATCTACGCTAGATTCCCTCAATCTCACACAAATTATCATGGAACCTACCAGGTACAACCCTAAATCCGTAAACACGGGCACCCTCATAGATATCATCCTGACCAACCTGCCCTCTAAATACACCTCTGCTGTCTTCAACCAGGATCTCAGCGATCACTGCCTCATTACCTGCATCCGTAATGGGTCCCCGGTCAAATGGCCACCCCTCATCACTGTCAAATGCTCCCTAAAACACTTCAGCGAGCAAGCCTTTCTAATCGACCTGTCCTAGGTATCCTGGAAGGATACTGACCTCATTCCGGCAGTAGAGGATAACTGGTTATTCTTTAAAGTGCTTTCCTAACCATCTTAAATAAGCATGCCCCATTAAAAAGAAAGACTTGACTGCCCTTCACCAGCACAAAAACATCTTGTGGCGTACTGCATTAGCATCGAATAGCCCCCGCGATATGCAACTTTTCAGGGAAGTTAGGAACAAATATACACAGGCAGTTAGGAAAGCAAAGGCTAGCATTTTTAAACAGAAATTTGCATCCTGTAGCTCAAACTCCAAAAAGTTCTGGGACACTGTAAATTCCATGGAGAATAAGATCTCCTCCTCCCAGCTGCTAGGAAACACTGTCACCTCCGATAAATCTACGATAATCGAGAATTTCAATTTTTCTACGGCTGGCCATGCTTTCCACCTGGCTACCCCTACACCGGTCAACATCTCTGCACCCCCCACAGCAACTTGCACAAGCCTCCCCCATTTCTCCTTCACCCAAATCCAGATAGCTGATGTTCTGAAAGAGCTGCAAAATCTGGACCCTTACAAACAGCTGGGCAAGACAATATGGACCCTCTCTTTCTAAAATGATCTGCCGCAATTGATGCAACCCCTATTACAAGCCTGTTCAACCTCTCTTTCGTATCGTCTGAGATCCCCAAAGATGGGAAAGCTGCCGCGGTCATCCCCCTCTTCAAAGGGGGAGACACTCTAGACCCAAACTGTTACAGACCTACATCCATCTTACCCTGCCTTTCCAAAGTCTTCGAAAGCCAAGTTAACAGATCACCGACCATTTCGAATCCCACCGTACCTTCTCCGCTATGCAATCTGGTTTCCAAGCTGGTCATGGGTGCGCCTCAGCCACGCTCAAGGTCCTAAACAATATCATAACCGCCATTGATAAAAGACAATACTGTGCAGCCGTACTCATCGACCTTGCCAAGGCTTTCGACTCTGTCGAATCAAGGCATTCTTATCGGCAGACTCGACAGACTTGGTTTCTCAAATGACTGCCTCGCCTGGTTCACCAACTACTTCTCAGACAGAGTTCAGTGTGTCAAATCAGAGGGCCTTTTGTCCGGACCTCTGGCAGTCTCTATGGGGGTGCCACAGGGTCAATTCTCGGGCCGACTCTTTTCTCTGTATACATCAATGATGTCGCTCTTGCTGCTGGTGATTCTCTGATCCACCACTACGCAGACGAAATCATTCTGTATACTACTGGCCCTTCTTTGGACACTGTGTTAACAAACCTGCAGACAAGCTTCAATGCCATACAACTCTCCTTCCGTGGCCTCCAACTGCTCATAAATGCAAGTAAAACTAAATGTATGCTCTTCAACCGATCGCTGCCCGCACCTGCCCGCCCATCTAGCATCACTACTCTGGATGGTTCTGACTTAGAATATGTGGACAACTACAAATACCTAGGTGTCTGGTTAGACTGTAAACTCTCCTTCCAGACTCACATTAAACATCTCCAATCCAAAATTAAATCTAGAATTGGCTTCCTATTTCGCAACAAATCATCCTTCACTCATGCTGCCAAACATACCCTTGTAAAACTGACTATCCTACCGATCCTCGACTTCGGCGATGTAATTTACAAAATAGCCTCCAACACTCTACTCAGCAAATTTGAAGTCTTCTATCACAGTGCCATCCGTTTTGTCACCAAAGCCCCATATTCTACCCACCACTGCGACCTCTATGCTCTCGTTGGCTGACCCTCGCTTCATATTCGTTGCAAAACCCACTGCCTCCAGGTCATCTATAAGTCTTTGCTAGGTAAAGCCCCACCTTATCTCAGCTCACTGGTCACCATAGCAGCACCCACCTGTAGCACGCGATCTAGCAGGTATATTTCACTGGTCAGCCCCAAAGCCAACTCCTCCTTTGGCCGCCTCTCCTTCCAGTTCTCTGCTGCCAATGACTGGAATGAATTGCAAAAATCACTGAAGCTGGAGACTCATATCTCCCTCACTAACGTTAAGCATCAGCCACCCGGACAGCTGATAAAACTGAGTTTGCACAACCAAAGAACTTCCGCACAAACTTTCTCAGGGAAGCTCATCTGCATGCTTGTCGTCTTCACCAGGGTCTTGACCTGACTGTAGTTCAGCGTTGTAGCCAACTTCAGTGGGCAAATGCTCACCTTCAATGGTCACTGGCATGCTGGAGATGTGTGCTCTTCACGGATGAATCCCGGCATCAACTGTACTGGGCAGATGACAGACAGCGATGGCATCGTGTGGGCGAGCGTTTTGCTGATGTCAACGTTGTGAACAGAGTGCCCCATGGTGGAGGTAGGGTTATGGTATGGGTAGGCATAAGCTACAGACAACGAAGACAACTGCATTTTGTCAATGGCAATTTGAATGTACACAGAGATACTGTAACAAGATCCTGAGGCCCAGTGTCGTGCCATTCATCCAGCCATCACATTTCAGCATGATAATGCACGGCCCCATATCGCAAGGTTCTGTACACAATTCCTGGAAGCTGAAAATGTCCCAGTTCTTCCATGGCCTTTTATCAATTAAACCTTTTTGGGGTCCTATGGATCGACGTGTACAACAGCGTGCCCAAGTTCCCGCCAATATCCAGCAACTTCACACAGCCATTGAAGAGGAGTGGAACAACATTCCACAGGCCACAATCAACAGCCTGATCAACTCTATGTGAAGGAGATGTGTCGTGCTGCATGAGTCAAGTGGTGCTCACACCAGGTACTGTATCTGTGACCAAGAGATGCGTATCTGTATTCCCAGTCAAGTGAAATCCATAGATTAGGGCCTAATGAATTTATTTCAATTGACTGATTTCCTTACATGAACGGTAACTCAAGTAAAATCTTTGAAATTGTTGCATGTTGCATTCATATTCCTGTTCTGTATAGATTTCTTTATGTTGGATTCCATGTATGGTGTGTGTGTTTATGTCTCTGTACTGAATGTGTGTGTTTATGTTTTAGTGCATTCAAATCTGTGTGGAAACTGTCACATTTGTTTTGTTGACACATTTCATGGTTCAGTAGAGGAGCGTTTATTTGTTTATATTGGATTCTGTTGAGGTTTAACTAAGATCTTCTCAACGCCCAAAACAAATTCCACTGGGGTCATCACCACTAGCCTCCGGACTCCAGTCAAACAACATGGCCTCTTGTCTCCCATCCCATTATAAGTGACCTTAATATGTGAAATAAACAAGGCTAAAAAAAATCTAGTTTTGGTCATGGGATTTTCAAAAGAATTAAAGGTTATTTTCTCAGGCCACACACTACAGTACTTATTTATACATATCTTAAGTGCATCAGGAAATAATTTCAATACATCTACTGGAAATGTCTGTCCTGTCTGAATGTGTGGGTGTGTGTCTGTCTCTGTGTGTGTGTGTGTGTGTGTGTGTGTGTGTGTGTGTGTGTGTGTGTGTGTGTGTGTGTGTGTGTGTGTGTGTGTGTGTGTGTGTGTGTGTGTGTGTGTGTGTGTGTGTGTGTGTGTGTGTGTGTGTGTGTGTGTGTGTGTGTGTGTTTAATCTAGTGTAGAAATTGTCACATTTATTTAGTGATATTATAATATACACTGAACAAAAACATAAACGCAATATGTAAAGTGTTGGTCCTCTGTTTCATGAGCTGAAACAAATATCCCAGAAATGTTTAATACGCACAAAAACCTTATTTATCTCAAATGTTTTGTTCACAAATTTGTTTACATCCCTGTTAGTGAGCATTTCTCCTTTGCCAAGATAATCCATCCACCTGACAGGTGTGGCATCCCAAGAAGCTGATTAAACAGCATGATCATTAAACAGGTGCACCTTGTGCTGGGGACAATAAAAGGCCACTCTAAAATGTGCAGTTTTGTCACACAACACACTGCCACAGATGTCTCAAGTTTTTAGGGAGCATGCAATTGGCATGCTGACTGCAGGCATGTCCACGAGAGCTGTTTCCAGACAATTTATCATAAGCCACCTCCAACGTCGTTTTAGAGAATTTGGTAGTACGTCCAAACGGCCTCACAACGTTGTGCGGGTGAGCGGTTTACTGATGTCAATGTTGTGAACAGAGTGCACCATGGTGGCAGCGGAGTTATAGTATGGGCAGGCATAAGCTGTGGACAACGATAAGCTACAGAAAACAAACACAATTGCATTTTATCGATGACAATTGAAATGCACAGAGATACTGTGATGAGATCCTGAAGCCCATTGTCGTGCCATTCATCCGCCGTCACGTTCTGACCTTAGTTCCTTTTTTATGTCTTTATTTTAGTTTGGTCAGGGCGTGAGTTGGGGTGGGCATTCTATGTTGTTTTTCTATGTTTTGTTCTGTAGTTAGATTTCTATGTGTTTGGCCTAGTATGGTTCTCAATCGGAGGCCAGTGTCAGTCGTTGTCTCTGATTGGGAGCCATATTTAGGTAGCCTGTTTGTCATTGTGTGTTGTGGGTGATTGTTTCCTGTTGTAGTGTTTGTTTTCACATTTCAGGACTGTTTTGGTTTTGGTATTATTCACTTTGTTATTTTGTATTTTTTAGTGTTCAGTTTTAATAAATTAAAATGGACACTTACCACGTTGCGTATTGGTCCGATCCTTGCTACTCCTCAGACGAAGAGGACGAGAACCGTTACATCATGTTTCAGAATGATATTGCACGGCCCCATGTCACAAGGATCTGTACACAATTCCTGGAAGCTGCATCGCAGTGCTTGAGGCGTCACTACAGACCCGGATTCGATACCGAGCTGTGTCACAGCCGGCCGCGACTGGGAGACCCATGAGGCGGCGCACAATTGGCCCAGCGTCGTCCGGGTTAGAGGATGGTTTGGCCGGCCGGGATGTCCTTGTCCCATCACGCTCTAGCGACTCCTGTGGCGGGTCAGGCGCATGCACACTGATTCTGTCACCAGTTGTACAGTGTTTCCTCTGACACATTGGTGAGGCTGGATTCCGGCTTAAGTGAGCAGTGTGTCAAGAAGCAGTGCGGGGGCCTCCCGGGTGGCGCAGTGGTCTAGGGCACTGCATCGCAGTGCTAACTGCGCCACCAGAGTCTCTGGGTTCGCGCCCAGGCTCTGTCGCAGCCGGCCGCGACCGGGAGGTCCGTGGGGCGACGCACAATTGGCATAGCGTCGTCCGGGGTAGGGAGGGTTTGGCCGGTAGGGATATCCTTGTCTCATCGCGCTCCAGCGACTCCTGTGGCGTGCCGGGCGCAGTGCGCGCCAACCAAGGGGGCCAGGTACACAGTGTTTCCTCCGACACATTGGTGCGGCTGGCTTCCGGGTTGGAGGCGCGCTGTGTTAAGAAGCAGTACGGCTGGTTGGGTTGTGCTTCGGAGGACGCATGGCTTTCGACCTTCGTCTCTCCCGAGCCCGTACGGGAGTTGTAGCGATGAGACAAGGTAGTAATTACTAGCGATTGGATACCACGAAAATTGGGGAGAAAATGCGATAAAAATAATAATAAAAAAATCAAAAAAGAAGCAGTGCGGCTTGGCAGGGTCGTGTTTCGGAGGACACATTGCTCTCGGCCTTCACCTGTCCCGAATCTGTACAGGAGTTGCAGCGATGGGATAAGACTGTGACTACCAACTGGATATCATGTAAAAATAATAAAAACTTTGCCTGGAAATAAAGTTTTCACCTAAATATATCTGGATGACATCCTGAACTGCAATTACCACACACTAAGCATTTTAGAGCTCTCTTTATTGGGAATGTACACAGACCATGATGTGTTGAAATGCCCACCTGCTGATAAAATCTTCTCCCATCATCTCTCAGTGGAGCGGTAAGTCCTGGATAAGTCCTGGATGATGAGAACAGATACCACAATGCTTGAACAGCTCCTCACATTCCCACACAACCTTCCCTCAACACCTCCTCCCTCTCCTCCCCCATCCAGAGCATGTGCCCCTCATCTCACATGTGCTCAGCCTGCTCCACATGAACCATGCTTTAACTCTCTCTCATCACCGCCTGGCCTTCTAGGATCCCATGGGCTGTATGCTGTTGATACATTCTCCTAACCCAGAGAGACTTCAGTCTCTTTGGGTGTAATAGTAAACTGATGTGAACGACAGTACAGGTCTCTCCCAACTGAAGCAGTTAAGGTTGGCTCTAAGTGAAATGAAACACCTCATCAGTACAGATGGAGAGATGGATCAGATGTATTACAGTTCTGGCCCAGTAAAGATAATGTGCAGCTCATCACTGTACCCCCTACAGTGAGGCCCCAACCATTGACAGTATAAAAAGGCCCAACCCAGAGGCCCTAAGCTATCAGGATGACATCATGGGTAAGGCCAGGAAACCCCCATAGTGGGACTAGTGAGGGGGGCAAGACCTCTTTCTAAATGTTGTGGAGTTAATGGGCCTACAGACAAGGACAGGCAGTGTCGGGGACATGAGCACACTACTCCTATGTCCAACGGTTCATGTCCACATTCAGACATCCCATCTCTTATTATAGCATGGCCATGGGTTTGGGGACCGGGGACTGGGTGACTCGAATGGGTAACTAGGGAAGAACTGGGACACGGAGGCCAAAGACTGAGATGAGGTAATTGGGGATTTATTGGGATTCAGTGACTTCTGTTTCTCCAATTTACACCTTTTACCAAAGAGCACCTTCTATCTACCAAAATATACTATAGTGTACCTTAGTAGCGCTTCCCTTCCTCCCCTTTCTACTTCTGTTTCTTTACTGACATTGTTGCTCGAATAAAGAACAGAACAGTAAGCCCAAGTATGAAAAATAGAGAAAACTATTAAAGAATCAATGGTTTAAAACGTTTAGTGTCCTAAGCAATCAAATATATAACTGGGTTCTGGGATATGTCTAGAGCCCACGTTTAGGTTCATGTCAGGTAAACAAGCTTTATGGGACCCAAAAAGAAACACAGTTGGTTATAACTTCCAACATATTTTCTCCCCTGCACAGAAAAGTGTTACCAGTTTTGATAGGGCCCCGATGTCTGGAAAAATGGTGCTTATGAAAGGGCATTGCATCCAAGATTAATTTTTTTAAGTAATGTAGAAAAGTATACCAATGTCTCTGGTAACTGGTCCCTTTGGAGATGAGCTAGCTTGTCTTGGACACAGAGCGCAAACAAACATGGCTAGTGTCTGAGTGTCCATGGGGAATACCCAGTTTAGATGATCTTCTCATTTTAACCTCTGAACTTTCACAGGCCTTCCAATCATACATGGGGAGAAACAACTATAGCACACTTACTGGGACTGGGAACTTAAGCGAAACAGGTTTTTAACATTTTCTCCATATGAGCTTAAACTAGGATCCACTGTCAGTTTTACAATGGGTGGATACACAAACAAAATAACAGACTGAAGAGACACTGGTCTCATCTGCCAATAACTATTCAGGGGTCAGGACACACCATGGATATGGAAAAGGGGGCGTCTCAAACCTCCTGCTGCAATATTGCATATATAAATACAACATATTTTTAATTCCCCCGCATATATGTATATGCAGTATATTATAATACATTAGTTTTCCATATGGCATAACACTGAGAAACACTTTTTACTATAAGGTGACAATGGTTTCCTCTCTCACATTACTACCTGTATGGGGTGATATGATTTATATTTACAATTTTAGTCATGTACCAGAAGCTCTTATCCAGAGAAACTTGGGTTAAGTGCCTTGCTCAATGGCACATCGACAGATTTTTCACCTAGTCGTCTTGGGAATTTGAACCAGCAACCTTAACCGCTAGGCTACCTGCCACCTCATTTCACAGTTGGAGAACACATCATTGCCTCGGGCTATTGCCGTCAGTAGAAAGACAGTGTTGTCGGGACTGTACTGCAGGTTCTAGCTGCTTCTGTTCAGCAGCAGTTTCACCTGGCCAACGTCAAAGACATAGATGGCGACAGGTGTGTAAGTGAAAGCAGACAACAGGAGGTCTCCCACATGAGGCCTCCTTTCCTGGAATCAGTCCAACATGCTGTTCACTGGGTGGAAAGTGGAGACAGATGAAGTCCAGATATATGAATTCTTTCTCCAACTGTCCTCCTTAAAGTCCTAAAATTAGATATGGCACAGTGATAAAAGCATCACCGAGGAGCCACAAATTCACTCAATAATGTTAAGCTTCCTTCTCACTCACACGCATGACCTTTTACATTGTCTTGGAGGACTACTGAGTTATTACCATAGGCTGCAAGACTAATGCATATACATGCAATGGTATATTTTTGCTCCGCAGAGAATGAATGACTTATTTTGCTCTCAACTGAGAAACTGTTCATAGACTATTAACCAGGATGTCTGTGAATCATATACACTTGTTAGTATGTTTATTTTTTGTTACTATGACAATATTGACACCTCACCAACCACAAACAAACCACAAACAAACCACAAACAAATCCCACCTGCAACTTAGCTCATTGTGCCCTTGGCAACAGTAAAGTGGATTTAATCGTCAGCCCTGTAAATCCCTAGGTGTGGACAAAGACTCAGAGAAAGCCATTAGAAAATGTGCTGACAATCAGAACACCACAGAAACATTCCCTCAAGGACTTGGGAGAGCAGGCAAGAATGGTTTGGAAAACGTTGTGGTGGAAATGCTGAAAGGCTCTGTGTTACAGACACACTTTTTTCCCAATGCACTAAAACAAAATATCATTACTGAATCCATTCCAGAATGACAAGCCTTGTATATTGATTATAATGTATTGAGATAGAAGTTAGGTTACGAGAGAGCAGTTCTTGGGATTTGGGTCTGAATTGTTCCCAGGTTAAACTGTATCTCTTGCATTGAGATATTCCCATCTAGTTAGATTGACACCAGACCTGTAATCAAAGTGACAGTTCCATCCACTGTGATCCTCTAATCAGGGCCTGCTCTGTAAACTCACCTCACAACTGGTTATGATCATCACTGAAACCTTAGCCAAACATTTACCCTTCAGGTATTAGGCCTGATTACTGCCCACTGTCATTCTCACAAACAAAAAATAAAGGCAGACATAGTAGACCACAATGTATACAGTACTGCTTCCAGTGACAGGATCATGTTGTATGATTATATGTATATGCATATACATGTGTAAATCTTTGATATATAAGTGTTGGATTGTTTCTATTATGATATTGCATTGATATATGTTTTTAATACCTTTGCAAAGCAAAAAAGCTAAACATATTCACTTTTCTATTTGAATGCACTCATACATACATGTTCTCATTGTATCAGGCATTTTAATAAAATGTTTTGTGTTAAAATAAAGAAAATGATATGTGCCTAATTTGCATAATATGCTGGGCGTATTTGCATATATGAATGAATTTAACACAAAGGGGTTGAACATGGCTGCAACCACCAACCACTTGCACCTGTGCGGTCTAGACTGCCTCATTAGTTACTGTTGTTGTTACATTATGTTGCATAATTCAACAAGTGCCAATTGCAGGATACCCTTGGAATAAAAATCAATACCTATTTAAATAATAATAATTTTTTGGCACACGCGCCGAATACAACAGGTGTAGACCTTACAGTGAAATGCTTACATACAAGCCCTAAACCAACAATGCAGTTTTAAGAAAAATAAGTGTGAAGAATGTATTTACTAAAATAAATTATGAGAAAAATTTAAAGAGCAGCAATAAAATAACAGAAGCGAGGCTATGTACAGGGGGTACTGGTACAGAGTCAATGTCAGGGGGCACCGGTTAGTCGAGGTAATTGAGGTAAAATGTACATGTAGGTAGAGGTAAAGTAGAGAGGGGGGGGGGGGCAATGCAACTGGTCCGGGTAGCCATTTGATTAGATGTTCAGGAGTCTTATGGCTTGGGGGGTAGAAGCTGTTAGGAATCTAATCTTGGTGCTCCGGTATCACTAGCCGTGCAGTAGCAGGGAGAACAGTCTATGACTAAGGTGGCAGAAGTCTTGGCAATTTTTAGGGACTTCCTCTGACACCGCCTGGTATAGAGGTCCTGGATGGCAGGAAGCTTGGCCCCAGTGATGTACTGGGCCGTACACACTATCCTCTGTAGTGCCTTGCGGTCGGAGGCCGAGCAATTGCCATACTAGGTGGTGATGCAACCAGTCAGGATGCTCTCAATGGTGCAGCTGTATAACTTTTTGAGGATCTGAGAACCCATGCAAAATCTTTTCAGTCTTCTGAGGGGGAATAGGCATTGTCGTGCCTTCACAACTGTTTTGGTGAGTTTGGACCATTTATAGTTTGTTTATGATGTGGACACCAAGGACCTTGAAGCTCTCAACCTGCTCCACTACAGCACATCGATGAGAATGGGGGCGTCCTCGGTCCTCCTTTTCCTGTATTTATATATACTTTACACTGTTTGTGAGATCTGACATAATATCGCTACAATCCTACTCAGTGGCGATTTTAGCATGTAAATCTTGGTGGGGCAAAACATAAAATACAATTGGGATGCATGCTAGCAAAGCCAATACACAACACAACACTAAACAATATATTACTGGCACTATAACGTTGACAAACGGTGCCCACATATTGTTAGGGCCTACATAAAGCTGTCCCAACAGCAGTCCCAACAGCAGTCCCAACATCTTACCACTGCTACACCTGGCTATCAGCGGAGCCTTGTCTGGCAGTGGAACAGTTCATTCAGCGTCTGCCTTTACTGCCTTTAAAAAAAACATAGCTGATATGGCTTAAACAAATGTGGTTTCTAATGACAATTGAGATGTATAAACTATGGCATAAGGCAGGGGTGGGAATCTCCAGTCCTCGGGCGCCTGATTGGTGTCACACTTTTCCCCCATCCCTAGCACCATCTCCATAGATACACAGTGTTAGTGTTCAGTCTGTGTATGTATTGATAGTGTTCTGACAGACATGTTCAAACATCACTATACTCAAACATCTGCATTTCCTATGTGTTTGCAGGCATGTGTGTGTAATGCTCCAGAAATGAAGTTTCATCTTCTTTTGCAGATGTTGTGTCCTTGGCGATTCAGGTTTAAGAATTGTGCAGCATCTACTGTACCATGAGTCACAGCCAGCTGCACTCTAATTGTATGCATTTGATTTTAATAAGGATTTTTTTATGAAATGAGCCAAAGAGAAAAGTTTAATATACTTCAGAGACCGAAGTCTGTTTCTATCAACAAATAGGGTGTACTCTGCATGGTTACCAAGGCCAACATCCTAGTTACAAAGACCAACATGCTGTTTCCAGAGGGGATCCCTCCGAGCAATACCTTCACATCCACAGCCACAAAATCAGAACACCTCATTCCTGATTCAGTACTCACACAGGGGTGGGGTGGAAATTAGTTTTGTGCATTAAAGCAATATCAAAACTCTGTTGGCGTTAGTTTCATTGTAAGAGCCTGTTCTACCTCTGCCTGTGTTCTCTCAGCCTAGTACTAACGATGCACTCTGCAGCAGAGGCCCAGCAGCAACAGAGCTAGGGTGACTCCCAGGAACAATGCCAGCGAAGCGGGAGGGAGAGGGATGCCAGATAGCAGTTCTCTGGGTAGACTGGAGAACAGCCTGTTACTACACCTGGGGGAGGAGGAGGGCGCAAAGGTCCGGGCCATGGAGCTGAAATCAGGTACAGGACTAGTAAACACCCTCGCCTTAGTGGAAAATATTGAATATATTCCAACAGTCAATTTTTTTCTGACATACAAATCATATGATCTTCTTCTATCAGGGCAATAAATGACAGGACGTGCAACTCTTTCTAGCATAGACCTGCCATGCCTCCTCTCCTCTTACCTCTCCACCAATGTAAACATTGTTATCAGCTTCAGAACTATATCTCCTCATTTTTCATCTCCTGTTTCTATTCCGCTTGCTTACACAGTCCCTTAATCCACAAAGCAAACATGGAAGGCACGCTAGCTTCTTTGCCTGTAACAAATCAAACTATCTAAAGCCCAATTAATACTGCTTAAGTGGCTAACCTGACCCAGACTGCAGCATCTGCAGCTAATGTATAATCATCACTGCCATAATGGGCGACTGAGGCTGCTGTTTACCCTCAGTGCTAACCACTCAAAATGCACTTTGATCAGAGGGCTGTCTTGAGAGTCAACACTAGAGCTAGACACACAGGCTTCCATCTGCCTCACAAATCCCCATAAACATAACCAAACAACTAACATTTTCACTTTCTGACTTCAGTCAAAACAGCTGTGGTTCAGTTGTGGTTTCCCTAACAAATAATCAACCAATTTTATTACACTCACATGAAGTTGTCTGTGTGTGTGTTAGTTGTGCGGTGGTGTGGGTTTTTGAGCTGCAGCTTTTGTTAATGACTTTCGAAATCTTCTATCAATAATGGTCACACTGTCTTAACACTGCTTCAGATATAGTCATGCTCAATCTCTTATACGCTGACCATGCTAATTTCAAGATGTTGTTTTTGGGACATCAGCCAGAAGTGAATTTCATCAAACATCTGCAGCTGTAGTTTCATAGAGTAGCTGTTGACACTCCAAAACCACATACCTCACATTCAGACTGATTGACTTTGAAACACATTTCTTGTAAGAATGTCCCAGAGTGCCCTGCAACGCCAAACATGACAACACTCCTGGACAGCAGCAGGACACGTGGTGTGGAGAAGGCCTTTCTCAACATCATTCACACT